>NC_133654.1:82017950-82252088 GCF_009905375.1 Apium graveolens | reverse complement strand
TGACAGAAGATAGCCAAGCTGGAGAACAGAGTTCAAGTTATTGAGAATTCAGTGGCTCTACTTCTTCAAAATCAACAGACTCAGACAAATCTTCTTATGCAACTGACTAAAGCACAAGGCCAAACCCCTCCACTTGATGATAATAAAAAGGGGGAGAGAGAATCAAGTAAGGGGGAGAAAGGACCAACTGAGGGGGAGAAACTTCTAGTTCAAATCAGCAAAGTAATTGTACCTTCAATTACTATCTCCAAGCCACCAGTTGCAGATGGTATAGATCTTATTAATGCAGCAGCAGAAAACTTGAAAGATGCTGATAAAGGAAAGTTGACTCTGATCAACTGGAAAAAGATTGATGAGGAAATAAAGAAAAAGTTTGAATTAGTCAAGGAACCAGTTCAGTCAATCATCCATCACTCTAATGTCAAGCCAATCAGTGTGAATGAGATGAGCATGAACTATCTGTTGGATTTTTAATCGCAGCGGGGCATGGCAAAACACTTTTACACATATAAAATCCAAATAAAAGCATACAGATCATGAATAAAAATTCGAGGGATCGAATCTAACCTTTAAAATAATTCGGAGACAACGATCAGAGATCCTTAGCAGTTGCTCCTCAAGTGTGAAGCACTCCACCGGTATCCACCAAGAAAACAATGTTAAGGAGGAGGAAGGAGGTGGAGAGAATTGGGTTTTCCAAACTTTTTGGGTTTTTTTGGGGTTAGAATGAAAATAGGGTCTATAATAGTATATTTATAGGCAAAATTTTCAGCTGAAATTTTCCCATAAATAATATTATTATTATCCCATTTATTATTCTCATTAATAATTAAAACACCTTTTAATTATTAATCCTTTTTCTAAACACTTTAGAAATAATTCTCTCTCTTAATTTAATTTCCAAAAATTAAATCCTTAATTAATAATATTAAAAACTTTTCTTAATTAATTTATAATCAATTAAATCTTATTTAATCAATTATTAAATTTTCCAATTAATTATTTATTTCACAAATAAATAATTATTAGCCATTATTAATTAATTCCTCCACCATAAAATCATTCTCTTTTTATGGTGTGAACCTGTAGGTTCAATATTAAGTCGGTAGTAGAAATAAATAATAATAAAACTATTTTATCATTATTTATATAAATTCTCTAATTTATTAAATATGATTAATTAATTAATCACATTTATTCTACATCGTGAGGGATACTTCTCAGCATATCGCGACTATTCGGATAATATGAATTCACTGCTTAGAATACCAAGAACCTATTCAGTGAATAGTTACCGTACAATAAACTCCTTCTACCCTACAATGTCCCGATTAAATACAAGGCATGGATCTCGTGTCAAGCCTATCTAATTCAATCACTTGCTTACCATTCACTATGCTTAGTTCTATGCAAATTAGAAACTCCTTTCTAATTTCATTCACTCTGGCCAGAGATTCCTGAACTAGCATAAGTGGATCAGCCTTGAACATTCACTTCCTTTACTGGAAGGGGTAGATCCTTTATTGATCATACACTATCTTCATGTACAAATTCCTATACCCAGTAGAGCCCTAATAATTGTCCCTGGAGACTAAGAACTAAACCAAAGCATAGTTCAGTGTACACAAGATGACTATGATGACCTCAAGTCTAAGGATACTTGTACAACTATCACTATGTGAACAACTGCTGACACGTGAGTGAACTCCATCAGTTGTTTAGTTGGGCGAGTCATGTTCAGTGAACTTATTCTATAATAAGCACCTACATACTAGCTATAGTGTCACCACACAAATGTCTATGAGAACAGACATCCTTTATAATGAAGCAAGCATAGTATGTACCGATCTTTGCGGATTATTAATTACCAGTTAGTAATCCTACGACCAGGAACTATTTAAGTTTAGAGTTATCATCTTTTAGGTCTCACTATTATTATCTCATCATAATCCATAAAAAGCTTTACTCTAAACTATGGTATATCTTATTTAAACACTTAAATAGATAAAGCCCGTAATAAAAACAAAACAAGTCTTTTATTAATATCAATGAAATCAAAACAGATTACATAAAAGTTATTCCTAAATCCTCATACATGATTGGACTTAGGATATACTCCTTTCAATCTCCCACTTGTACTAAAGCCAATCACTCTGGTATCTAATACCCATCTTGTCTTTATGACGATCAAAGTGACTTTCATAAAGTAGCTTTGTGAGTGGGTCTGCTATGTTGTTATGTGTGTCAACTCTAATTCAATACAATACAAGCAATGTTACCGCGCTCCCACTAACCCTTTTGTAGACGCATGGTTCATCTTCGTTTTTGATAAAATCAAACTCTTTGATTGTCTCATCAAAACGAATGTTCCACCTTTCGAGAAGCTTGCTTTAAACCACATATGGTTCGCAGCAGCTTACACAGTAGGTTTTCATTTATCTTGGAAAGAAAACCATCTGGCTATTTTCCAGATCTCATAGTCGTAGTAAGCAGCAATCGCAAGCAAAATCCGAATTGATTATAACAGGGCTACAGGTAAAAGATTTCATCAAAGTCAATCCATTGCCTTTGTTTGAATTCTTTTGCCATAAGCCTGGCCTAAAGGTCTCCACCTGGCCATCTGCTCTAATCATTCTTTTGTATCCCGTATACATAGATTTCATTCCGGATTTCATGGTACTATGCCATTTCTCTGAGTCAACACTACTCATAGCCTCATTATAGGTTACAGGGTCGTCATCATCAATGATCGACAACTCACTGTCATTCTCAATGACAAGGCCATAATACCTCTCAGGTTGGCGAGATACTCTCCCTGATCTATGAATGGGCTGTTCCACAAAAGGTTGTTCAGTCAGAACAGGTGTTTCCACTCGATCTGTAGTAGTTTGTGCTTCTTGAACTTCATCAAGTTCAATTTTGCTCCAACTGTTTCCTTCAAGGATAAACTCCTTTTCCAAGAAGGTAGCATGTCTGGAGACAAACACCCGATGATCGGTGTAAAAGTAATACCCTAAAGTCTCTTTAGGATATCCCACAAAATTACATTTTACGGATCGATATTCCAGCTTATCTGGGTCAACTTTCTTGACATAAGCTGGACATCCCCAAATCTTAACGTGTTTAAGACTCAGTTTCCTTTCTTTCCATATCTCATATGAAGTTTGAGGAACAAATTTTGGAAGGCACCATATTCAGTAAATATGCTGAGGTTTCCAATGTACAACCCCATAGGAATACTGGAAGATTTGCATAGCTCATCATGGACCGAACTATATCTAACAAAGTTCGATTTCTCCTTTCAGATACCAATCTGGAGGAGTCCACTGGGAGACTATACCATTTACTTTGAGATAATCTAGAAACACTCCATTAAAGTATTCACCACCTCGATCTGATCGAAGAGTTATAATACTATGTTTGGTTGTTTCTCCACTTCATACTTATATTCTTTGAACTTTTCAAAGGCCTCAGACTTGTGTTTCATCAAACACATATCTGAATCCAGATCTATCATCTATGAAAGTAATGAAGTATGAAAATCCACCCATGGCTTGCGTAGACATTGGTCCACATACATCTGTGTGTACCATTCCTAGCAAATTTGCAGCCCTCTCTCCATGTCTACTAAATGGAGACTGCAGTGCCACTATAAAGTGAGATTTTCACCATCCCTTTTCTTTTATTAGTTTGTTCAATCTGAAGTAAATTATGTCACATATATACAGACCATTATTTAAAGTACCACGTCCATAAAGAATATTATCTCTAAGAATAGAACATTCATTATTCTCAATAATAAATGAAAATCCAGCCAAGTCTAACATGGGAATAATATTCCTCACAATTGAGGGAACAAAATAACAATTATTTAAAACAATAGTCTTGCCCATAGGCAAATGTAAATGAAATGATTCTACATCTTCAGCAGCAACTCTTGCTCCATTTCCCATCAGTAGAATCACCTCCTCTTCCTCAAGAGTCCTACTTCTTCTTGGTCCCTGCAACAAATTGCAGATATGAGAACCACAGGCGGTATCTAATACCCAAGTAGAAATTTGATTTAATGACATATTCACTTCTATCATGAACATACCTGAATCAGAAGCGGTAGTCTCACTACCCTTCTTCTTCTTCAATCCTGCAAGGTAAACCTTGCAGTTCCTCTTCCAGTGCCCCACCTTGTTACAGTGAAAGCAAACAACTTTGCTCTCGGGGTCTTCAGCTTTTGGTGGAACCGGCTTTTCTTCACCTACTTTCTTCTTCTTGGAAGGGTTCCTCTTCCTTTTCTTAGGATTGGAACCTTCACCAATTAGAAGAACAGAACTCTTCTTAGGGGGAAAATTCGATTCCGCAGTCTTCAACATGTTGTGGAGTTCAGGCAGGCTGACATCCAACTTATTCATGTGAAAGTTCACAACAAACTGCGAGAACGAACTCGAAAGCGATTGCAAGACCAAGTCTTGGCTCAGCTCCCCATCCATGGCAAAACCAAGTTGTTCAAGACGTTCAATCAAATTGATCATCTTAAGTACATGGTCATTCACAGATGATCCCTCAGACATCCTACAACCGAACAACTCCTTCGATATCTCATATCGAGCTGTCCTCCCCGCCACATCATACAACTCTTGTAGATGCATGAGGATAGTGTGAGCATCCATATGCTCATGTTGCTTCTGTAGCTCAATGTTCATGGAAGCTAGCATGATGCATTGAGCAACATTTGCATCATCTATCCACTTACGATACACAACATGTTCATCATTATGTGCATCACTAGCAGGTTCAGTAGGCTTAGGTGAGTCAATCACGTATTCCAGCTTCTCAATCCTGAGAACAATTCTCAAGTTTCGAAGCCAGTCAGCATAATTAGGACCTGTCAATTTGTGAGCATCCAGTATGCTCCTGAGTGATAGTGCAGAAGACATAATGTATATTGTAAATCTGTAAATGATAAACACGTAACAACACTTAGCAAATATTCGATTTCATTTTAAAAACACTATATGAATCGGGTCTTTATTCATAAGTGGCTCCCACTAGTTTACCTAATTTATTCAACCCCCTACGTGAAAAATTAAGCATTCATAATGCTAGTGGGAATAGGGATCCTACATTCCATTACACAACCCCGGCTGTAGCACGAACCGCCATGTAATGTTCAATAGGCAGACAACTCTTGTCAATTACATCTTATGTTATTCCCTAATCAAACTTTAGCCTCTTGAATAATTGAGTCTCGGCTGTGGCACGACAAACTCAATATTCTAAGTCAAGTCTAACCCAACATTCCGTACAGTTGAATCAGTCTCCAAAGGCCCACGGCTGTAGCACGTACCGACCTTTAGATTCTTATTCAATGTACACATCTCTATGTAATAGACAAGTATTTCTTATTTCGAAATCAAAGCCCTCGGCTGTAGCACGAACCGACAATGATTCAAAAATAAGAACTACTTTCTATCATGTTGGAAGGCTATGACCGACACAAGCCCGTTGTATCATTGGCCAATTACTACTTGATATTATTTAATTTTAGAGGGATTATATTACGTTACAATCATAATCATATTATAAAGAAATTCTTCCTTTTAAATTAAATATTTCAAATCAATAATCAATAATCAGATGATTCCCAGATCGGGTGGAGCATTGTCAAGAGGCGTCACTTAATAACCCTTTCTTACAGATAGAAATCTGTTGTTGACAGAATCATCCTTTCTCTCATATCGAAAATTCATATTCAATTACATGTTTCATAAACACAAGAATCTCATGATTTTATTCATAATATTATTCTAAAGGTTATGAAACAATTTCACTATACTAGGTTGTCTAACAAACGCCTTATGTTCATTTAAGTTCACCTAAATCTATCATCGCATGATAAACTAAGCATATATCACATATATCAACATGAATAAACATCAAGGTAGGCATGTTATATCATCTAGCACATTAGTCTAAGCATTATACATCTCTATGTATCACATGAAGCATTTAAAAGCAATTAAAAACAGTTAAAAACAGCTTTAAAACACTTTCGGAAATATAAACAGTTCAAAACTTTTATATAAACTAAAATTGATCACTCCATTAGATCCGTCTCGGAAAAATGAATCCAACGGTATATTGCACGCCCAAAACGGACAGTCGGGCTGTAACGCATTACAGGAACGCGTTACAAGCCCTGTAACGCATTCCGGTGATGCGTTACAACCCTTTTAACCAATTAAAAGGTGTAACGCATTCCGTGAATGCGCCACAGGGTGTAACGCATTCCCGGAATGCGCGACACCCTTTTTTTTCTTTTCTTTTGCAGCAGCCGCCGTTGCCTCGAACTCCGCGCCTGACAGCGCCTGACAGCCGTACCTTTTCTTTCTTTCCGTGCAGCAGCATCAGCAGACAACACAGACATTACAGCAGATGCAATATATATATATATACTTACAATTTATATATATATGAATATTTAATTACAAATTTAATTGTAAGAACTTCAAAAATTCATAATAAAAAATCTATACATCCTAAAATTATGAAAAAAATACCCAGACGATCTACAACACTTGTAGAACCCAGATCAACATTCAAAATAATTTTGAGAAACGATTTCTTATCAGACAAAATTAATCCATGATATAACTTGTAAAAATCATAATTAATTCATACAAGCACATAAAATTCTGAAATTTTTACCACAGATCTATATGCATACAACCTAAGCTCTGATACCATTGTTGGATTTTTAATCGCAGCGGGGCATGGCAAAACACTTTTACACATATAAAATCCAAATAAAAGCATACAGATCATGAATAAAAATTCGAGGGATCGAATCTAACCTTTAAAATAATTCGGAGACAACGATCAGAGATCCTTAGCAGTTGCTCCTCAAGTGTGAAGCACTCCACCGGTATCCACCAAGAAAACGATGTTAAGGAGGAGGAAGGAGGTGGAGAGAATTGGGTTTTCCAAACTTTTTGGGTTTTTTTGGGTTAGAATGAAAATAGGGTCTATAATAGTATATTTATAGGCAAAATTTTCAGCTGAAATTTTCCCATAAATAATATTATTATTATTCCATTTATTATTCTCATTAATAATTAAAACACCTTTTAATTATTAATCCTTTTTCTAAACACTTTAGAAATAATTCTCTCTCTTGATTTAATTTCCAAAAATTAAATCCTTAATTAATAATATTAAGAAATTTTCTTAATTAATTTATAATCAATTAAATCTCATTTAATCAATTATTAAATTTGCCAATTAATTATTTATTTCACAAATAAATAATTATTAGCCATTATTAATTAATTCCTCCACCATAAAATCATTCTCTTTTTATGGTGTGACCCTGTAGGTTCAATATTAAGCCGGTAGTACAAATAAATAATAATAAAACTATTTTATCATTATTTATATAAATTCTCTAATTTATTAAATATGATTAATTAATTAATCACATTTATTCTACATCGTGAGGGATACTTCTCAGCATATCGCGACTATCCGGATAATATGAATTCACTACTTAGAATACCAAGAACCTATTCATTGAATAGTTACCGTACAATAAACTTCTTCTACCCTACAATGTCCCGATTAAATACAAGGCATGGATCTCGTGTCAAGCCTATCTAATTCAATCACTTGCTTACCATTCACTATGCTTAGTTCTATGCAAATTAGAAACTCCTTTCTAATTTCATTCACTCTGACTAGAGATTTCTGAACTAGCATAAGTGGATCAGCCTTGAACATTCGCTTCCTTCACTGGAAGGGGTAGATCCTTTATTGATCATACACTATCTTCGTGTACAAATTCCTATACCCAGTAGAGCCCTAATAATTGTCCCTGGAGACTAAGAACTAAACCAAAGCATAGTTCAGTGTACACAAGATGACTATGATGACCTCAAGTCTAAGGATACTTGTACAACTATCACTATGTGAACAACTGCTGACACGTCAGTGAACTCCATCAGTTGTTCAGCTGGGCGAGTCATGTTCAGTGAACTTATTCTATAATAAGCACCTACATACTAGCTATAGTGTCACCACACAAATGTCTATGAGAACAGACATCCTTCATAATGAAGCAAGCATAGTATGTACCGATCTTTGCGGATTATTAATTACCAGTTAGTAATCCTATGACCAGGAACTATTTAAGTTTAGAGTTATCATCTTTTAGGTCTCACTATTATGATCTCATCATAATCCATAAAAAGCTTTACTCTAAACTATGGTATATCTTATTTAAACACTTAAATAGATAAAGCCCGTAATAAAAACAAAACAAGTCTTTTATTAATATCAATAAAATCAAAACAGATTACATAAAAGTTATTCCTAATCCTCATACATGATTGGACTTAGGACATATTCCTTTCACTATCTGGAGAAAGGACAATCTTCCAGCATCAAGATAACAAAGGCTGAGATAATTCTTAAACCAAGGGCAAACTATCCAAATTCATCTTTGAAGAACCCTATGGATACTGTGTATGAGACACCCAAGCCTAATGAAAAGAAGCTTCTGTCAAGATCTATTCTCCTCTACAAAGATCCAGTTGATTCAGCCTCAAGAAAGAGAATTGCAAAGATATTCAGAAATGGGAAGGAAATTTGTGTGGTAGCTGGACATCCACAATTTGCTCATGCAAAGGAAGAAGAAAAAGCCAGATTGAAGCAAGAAAAGAGGCAAGCTGCTCTAGATGCAAAGAAGTCTAAACAAAAGAAAGAACAGTTTATTATCTTGGCCAAGCTACAGGCTGTGAATTCTTCTCAACAAATTCCCTCTCAACCATCTCAAACTACTGAATCAAAGAAGAAGATTGAAGAACAGAAGAAATCCCCAAGAAAGAAAGAACTGGCTAAAAGAACAAAAAGGAAGTTGGATGTTGTTGACAAGGAATTGGAAGATCAATTTCCAAAGGAATCCACTCAAGCTGAAACTCAAGCATCAAAGCCCTCTGTGGTATTTGAAGACATAAGGGTGGTGGACCCCTACAGGAACATACATGGAGAGCCTATTGTGCCAAAGGACGAGCCAATAGAGTGGGATAAATTACCAATTCCTGACTTCAACTTGCCAATTCTTACTAAGCCAAGAAGGACAAAATCAAGGGCAGTCAAGAAAGTGAAGCTGTCACCTCTCAAATCCAAGTCAGTAGTCAAAGCTCAACCCAAGATCAACAGGGGAGACTACTTGTACTTGTGTGACATCAAAGAATTCTCAGACCTAAACCTTTATCTGGAGGAGCTGGATGAGGTAAGGGCAATTGATGCATACAGAAACCTACCTGAAAGGTTAGTGTTCAAGTAAAAAGGAGGAAGGGAGATTCAGTGGCCTCTTCACAGGATACTTCAAGAAAGCCAAGCTGTGTTGATCAAAGTCTATTCATCCTTCAAGAAAAACTTTGGTTTCAATGTAACTGCAAGAAGATTAGTAATGAAGAAGATAGAAGAGCTAAGGAGTGTTAGAGCCAAAGATGCACTTCCCAAGACTCTTATCATCCCATACACAGGAAGAAGAGTGCATCTAAGGCCCTACTGGCTGATGGAGTTCATGGATGACAAGGGTGTGAGAAGATTCTTCAGATTAGAAGACCAATTGAGTATCTCTAGCAAAGAGACTCTCTTGGAGATGCAAGAAATGTTAGATCTCTCAGAATCTGATGAATTAGAATTCCACAGACAGCTCCAGAATCAAATTGAAGAAAACAACAGAAAGCTTGGAAGAAGATCCAGACCTTCAAGAAACTAGAAAAATCTGCTCAGGCTAGAGGAGCATCTTGAACTGACTGTGAGCCAAACCTTGTACATTTTGTTTAAATTGAAGCACTTTCAGTTTTATCTACTTCTCTTTAAAGATATATGTTAAGGATGTTTTGTGATCATCAAGTGTCTCTTAATTTATGGCTACAATTCCAGAAGACATAAATTGGGGGAGATTGTTGTGAATATGTTGTGTACTTGATGATCACTTAAACAAAATGTCTAAGTAGATTTTAATTAGTGAAATTATGTAGCACTCAACGAATAAGAATTATAGTCCCGACGGATAACTCATTATAGTCCCGACGGATGATTAACTTATTATCCATCGAGTGAGAAGCTTATGTAATAATAAGTTTGTAGCACAGTGTTGTATGCACCTTTGTATAGAATCTGTAGTAGCATATAAGTCATGTTGACTTTAAATAGATATGCAGAATAGGTTGATAAACTGTACATAAGCAATGTCTTGTAATTCTGTATAAGTGAAATGAAGTCAAATGCCAAAATAGCTACCAACGGATGATTAACAAAGCTTCGACGGATGATCAAATGACTATCAACGGATGCTTAACAAAGCTTCGACGGATGATCAAATGACTATCAATGGATGTTTAACATAGCAGTCGCCGGATGATCAATTAAGTCATCGACGGATGATCTGAAAGTCGACGGATGATCATATCAAGATTCAAACATCAGTTGAACAGTGAAAGCTGACACACAGCCGTCGAGTTGGATACAAACACACTGTGAAAGCTCATTAACTGGGTAATAGAGGATGAAAAGCAGCAAAGATCAAGACTGTTAGATTTTATATTTGTTCAGTTCTTTTGACTTTGTAATCTTGGTAATATATAAACCAAGAGAGTAGCAAATAGAAAAAACAACTGAGATAGCTGAAAAACATAAACAGAGAAATCTTTGTAAGCACAATCTTTAGCATTTCCTGTATTTTTCAGCAGTTCTATTTTGTAAGCAGCTGTGAGCATTTCTGCACACAAAGTCCTCTCGATATATTATATATATCTCTGGTGGAATTGTTTAAATCCACCAGAAAGTTTTTAAAGACTCTTATTTTTTTAATTACTTATGTTTTGATTCATTCAAGTTCACATTCCGCATTGTGCTGATCAAAACAAATATATCCATAATCGAGTTGAACATTGTATTTCAAGAAAAAGGTTCAAGAATTCCATTCAACCCCCTTCTATAATTCTTGCTATATTGTTAAGGGACTAACAGACCCACCCTTTGATTACTCAGATGATGACCCTACAGAGGATGCCCCGGAGGAGAAGACTGACCTTCCTGTCCCCATAGCTGATGACGTTGAGATGCCCCAGGGAGATGACTTAGGATGGAGAGATGTAGAGATGTACCCTCTCCCGACTGTTCGCTCTCCTACACCACACCCAGGGATGCAGAGCCCATTACCCTAAACTGATGATGATGAGGAGGATGGGATGGACGTGCAGACCTACGAGGCTTATGACATATCCTCTAGCGACCCAGACTCACCTCTACCACCCCCGGCGACCATACATGTAGCTGTACACGACTGGATAGTGGCTCAGCTTAACGCTGAGATCACTGCGGCATCTGCCCGCATTATGGAGTTACGCCACGCACTGATAGCTGAGAGAGACATCAGACTAGATTACATAGGGGACTTCAGAGCTGCTTCCCCAGCCATAGCCCGCAGAGAGATTTATAGGATCGAGCTCCGTACCCGGGTTCAGATGAGGATGACGGTGGTTAGAGGATACAAACCGGTAGTTGACGCAGAGCTGATATTGGCAGGAGCGATGAGGAGGGTGCATGACCTCACGCACAGTGACAGTGACTGAGGGACTAGTGACTATTTATGGACCTTAAAGAAGTCTGGGTGACTTGTCACCAATTTTGATAGGATAGCTAGTAGTAGATAGTGTTCCTAGCCCTTCAGGGTACACGGCTTATGTATTTGCATTTCAATATTTAGGACAAGTAATGATGTATTATAATCAAGTCATGTATGAACTCGGTTAGTTGTTTCGTCCCCCAGATATAAGTGGGAAACCCTATGGTAAATATCTAGCAGTTATCTAGAAATTTATTCCCATATTATTGCACTTGATAAAAACATGCTAGATAATAAATGACATCCTTACATATAAATAAATTAATCCAGTGGTAAAATAATTGCAACTATATTGAAAAATTTTCATTATCAGAACAATGCTACCCCGTAGAAGAGGAACCAGAGCACAGCCCGTAGAATCTGTTAACCAACAACAGAATGAACCTGACCCTGTAGTGAATGAAGAAAGTGAAGAGGACCTAGACTATAATGAATATGATGAGGAAGAATATGTAGAAGAAGAGGCTGAGGATACCCATCAGGGTGGGAACCCCATGAATGAGTTTATGGAACTTTTAAGAGGAAATCTGAACCAACAACCCATTCCACCACAGCCGCATGCTGCCCAACAGACTGCAGCCACTGCCTTTAGGGCATTCAAATCCCTCAAACCTCCAGAGTTTCTAGGATTTGCCGACCCCGTGGAAGCACAGGCCTGGCTCAAAGAGATAGAAAAGTCCTTCGAGATACTAGGTGTGGAGGAATGACACAAGACCATTTTTTCTTCTTACATGCTGAAAGGAGAAGCTAATTACTGGTGGGAGTCCAAATGAAACCTAGAGACTGATGCCGTGATTCCGTGGGATAGGTTTACCCGACTATTCTTAGAAAAGTATTTCCCTAGGTTTATGGAAACCCATATGGAGATTAAGTTTCTGGAGTTAAAACAGGATAAGATGACTGTGGCAGGGTATGAGGCCAAGTTTACTGAGCTGTCAAGATTTGTACCTGAGTTTGTAAATATCGAAGAGAAGAAAACGCGAAGGTTTCTACTTGGTCTGAAACAGTGGATCCAAAACCGAGTGGTGGTACTAGAGCTAACAGATTATGCCACATTAGTGAAGAAATCCTCGATTGTTGAAGTTGGCAGTGAGCAGAGTGTGAAGGAAAAGGAAAATAGGAAGAGGAAGATAGGAAGCCAAGGCGGAGGAGGAGGAGTAGAAACCGGGAACAGAAGCCTTCCAAGCAGGTTCGTCAGGGGAGTAGTGTCCCTACCTGCGAGAGGCCCCGGATTTAGAAAGGCCCAGGATTTAGAAAGGCCCCTAGTGAGAGTGTTGGCCAGGGCGGTGAACAATCTAGGGCAACATTTCATAGCCAACCCCGTGTCCCAATACCCGAATGTCAAACATGTGGAAAAAGACACCTTGGAGTGTGCACCGAGGCGAGAGCCCCTCTGAAATGTTACAGGTGTGACTAACCCGGACACCTTGCCAACAACTGTCCCCAATACAATAAGATATATTTCCAATATGGAAAGGTAGGGCACATGAGGAAGGATTGCCCGACATTAAAGCCCCCAGCCTCAGGAATGAGTAGAGCTGCATCCAACCGGCCCCCGGCTGCTAGGACCTTTAACAAGACCGTTCAGGAAGCTGTCCGGAACACTGACGTGATAGCAGATACCCTTCTGTTAAATTCCAAACATGCAAATGTCCTATTTGATTCTGGAGCCACCAAGTCATTTATATCTCAAGATTTTGCTAAAAAGTTAAAACTTAACGCCGTACCCTTATGTGAGATATTACAAGTGGAAATATCAAACAAAGAAATAATTTCTGTGAATCAAGTACACCCTAAATACAAGTTAAAATTAGAAGGGAAAGACTTCGAGGTTGACCTAATCCTATTTACGTTAGGAGAATTTGATGTAATATTAGGAATGGATTGGTTATCCAGTAATGGAGCGCAAATAGATTGTGAACGGAAGAGGGTGAAGATAAGAGTGCAAAATGGAAAAGAAGTAGTGTTTAGGGGGCAACAACAGCCCCATAAATTTCTGACCATGCTACGTGAAAAGAGATTGTTAAAGAAAGGTAACGAGGCCTATTTGGCTTATATGGTAGATACCAAGAAGGAAGTTCCTAACATATAGGACATACCCATAGTGAACGAATTCGAGGATGTGTTTCCAAAGAATTTACCAGGGTTGCCACCCGACAGGGAAATAGAATTCGCTATAGAATTAGCACCACGAACGACACCAGTGTCCAAGGCCCCTTATAGGCTAGCCCCAGTTGAGATGAAGGAATTAGCTTCTCAACTGCAAGAATTATTAGATAATGGAATGATAAGACCCAGTGTGTCGTCATGGGGAGCGCCAGTACTGTTTGTAAAGAAAAAGGACGGCAGTATGAGATTATGTATAGACTATCGAGAATTGAATAAGCTGACTATTAAGAATAGGTACCATCTCCCTAGGATTGATGACCTATTCGACCAACTCAAGGGAGCTGTGTACTTTTCCAAAATAGATTTGAGGATAGGGTATCAACAGTTGAAAATCAAACCTAAGGATATACCGAAGACTGCTTTTCGTACTAGGTATGGACACTATGAGTTCTTAGTCATGTCGTTTGGGCTAACCAATGCACCCGTAGTCTTCATGGATTTGATGAATAGAGTGTTTAAAAAGTACCTAGATATATATGTGATAGTTTTTATAGATGATATTCTAATCTACTCAAAGGCAGAGCAAGAACATGCAGAACATTTGAGGATAGTCTTAGAAATCTTGAGGAACGAGAAACTATATGCTAATTTCTCGAAATGTGAGTTTTGGTTAAGGAAAGTTCAGTTCTTAGGGCATGTGGTGAGTAGCAAAGGAGTTTTAGTTGACCCCGCCAAGATAGAGGCGTTATCCAATTGGGAAAGACCAATTACCCCAATAGAGGTTAGGAGTTTTGTGGGTTTAGCGGGATATTACCGGCGATTCGTGAAAGACTTTGCTAAGATAGCCGACCCACTAACTAGACTTACCCGGAAGACAGAAAAGTTTGTATGGACAGAGAAATGTGAGGAAAGCTTCCAGGAACTGAAAAGGAGACCGGTGTCAGCACCTGTGCTCGCTCTTCCCGATGGAAAGGGACAGTTTGTGATATACAACGACGCATCACATAAAGGACTAGGATGTGTGCTTATGCAGCACGGAAAGGTTATCGCGTATGCCTCTCGGCAATTGAAGGAATATGAGATGAGATACCCAACGCACGATCTAGAATTAGCAGCCATAGTGTTTGCCCTAAAAATTTGGAGATACTACATGTACGGTGAGAAATGTGAAATTTACACAGACCATAAGAGCCTCAAATATATTTTTACTCAGAAAGAACTTAACATGACACAGAGGAGATGGTTAGAGTTGATTAAGGACTACGACTGTGAAATTTTGTATCATCCGGGTAAAGCCAATGTGGTGGCTGACGCCCTTAGTAGGAAGGAAAGACTCAAAATGATAATGACATATGAGGAATTAATTAAAGAATTTGAGAAGATGGAAATTGACGTGAGGATGACCGGTAAAGGAACAGAAGGATTATTTGAGATTAAGCTAGTGTCGGAACTGACTGAAAAGATACAAGTATGTCAGGAAAAGAAGATGAGTGAAGAAAGGGGAACATTGACCGGTGAGGAAGTGGGATGCAAGAAGGACAAGAAAGGGATCATGAGGTATGCGTCTCGAATTTGGATTCCAAATGTGCAAGAGTTAAAGGACAAGCTGCTGCACGAAGGGCACAACTCCAGATATTTAATCCACCCAGGAAGTACGAAGATGTACCGTGACCTTAAGGAATATTATTTGTGGCCTAACACGAAGAGAGAAGTAGCAGAGTGGGTCAGCAAGTGCTTGACATGCCAGAGGGTGAAGGCTGAACATCAGCGACCAAGTGGACTATTACGGCCACTAGAAATTCCGGAATGGAAATGGGAGCATATAGCCATGGATTTTATGACAGGCCTACCAAGAACGAAGACCAATCACGACACCATATGGGTTATCATCGATAGACTAACCAAGTCCACGCACTTCCTACCAATCAACGAAAGGTACACCGTAGACAAGCTGGTGGATATTTACTTGAAGGAAATTGTAGTGAGACACGGCGTTCCTGTAGCCATAGTGTCAGATCGAGACCCGAGGTTTAATTCTCGATTTTGGAGAAGCTTCCAGGAATGTGTAGGCACCAGAGTAAACATGAGTACCGCTTACCACCCCCAGACTGATGGACAAAGCGAAAGGACTATTCAGACCCTAGAAGATATGCTACGAGTGTGTGCCATCGACTTTAAAGGAAATTGGAATGACCACTTACCCCAGATCAAATTTGCTTACAACAATAGTTATCACGCTAGCATAGGAATGCCTCTGTATGAAGCTCTTTATGGAAGGAGATGTCGCTCTCCCCTATGTTGGGATGAAGTTGGAGAACACAAGATAATAGGACAAGAGTTAGTCGAACAGACCAGGGAAATGGTGGGACTCATCAGGAAGAGACTGGTAGCAGCTTAAGACAGGCAACAGAAGTATGCTGACCAGCCCAAAAAAGATAGAGAGTATGAAGTAGGGGATTCAGTGCTGTTGAAGGTATCTCCGTGGAAAGGAGTGATGAGATTTGGAAAGAAGGGGAAGCTGAGTCCCAGATTCATATGACCCTTTGAAATTTTGAGGAGAATAGGACCTCTAGCTTACGAGCTCGCCTTGCCTCCTAATCTGCAACAAGTGCATAACGTGTTCCACGTGTCCATGTTAAGGAAGTACCATGCGGATGCGCAATATGTGATAGAATATGAGCACGTAGATTTACAACCAGACCTGACCTACATTGAGCAGACAGTAAGGATAATGGACCAAAAAGAACAAGTGCTAAGGAACAAGACTGTAAAGCTGGTTAGAATCTTGTGGAGGAATCAAAATGTCGAAGAGTCAACTTGGGAACTTGAAGACGCAATGAGGAATAGATATCCCCATATATTTTCTGATTGATTCCGGGACAGAATCCTTGTTAGAGGGGAATACTATAATAACTAGAATTTTTGAGACCTTATAAAACTGTTTAATGAATAGTATCCCTGACAGACAGGGAAAACATTTTAGCCCACACTTGTTGGATTTTTAACGCAGCGGGGGCATGGTAAAACACTTTTACATATACAAAATTCAAATAAAAGCATATAAA
Source organism: Apium graveolens (assembly GCF_009905375.1). Lineage (NCBI taxonomy): Eukaryota > Viridiplantae > Streptophyta > Magnoliopsida > Apiales > Apiaceae > Apium > Apium graveolens. The sequence goes on along the minus strand of NC_133654.1, from coordinate 82,235,222 downwards.
TCGTGAATAAAAATTCGAGGGATCGAATCTAACCTTTTAAAATAATTCGGAGATAACGATCAGAGATCCTTAGCAGTTGCTCCTCAAGTGTGAAGCACTCCACCGGTATCCACCAAGAAAACGACTTTTAGGAGGAGGAGGAGGTGGAGAGAATTTGGTTTTCTGAAACTTTTGGGTTTCTGGGGTTTGATGTGGGTTAGAATAAAATAAGGTCTATAATAGTGTATTTATAGGCAAAATTTTCAGCTGAAATTTTCCCATAAATAATATTATTATTATCCCATTTATTATTCTCATTAATAATTAAAATACCTTTTAATTATTAATCTTTTTTCTAAACACTTTAGAAATAATTCTCTCTCTTGATTTAATTTCCAAAAATTAAATCCTTAATTAATAATATTAAGAACTTTTCTCAATTAATTTATAATCAATTAAATCCCATTTAATCAATTATTAAATTTTCCAATTAATTATTTATTTCATAAATAAATAATTATTAGCCATTATTAATTAATTCCTCCACCATTAAATCATTCTCTTTTTATGGTGTGACCCTGTAGGTTCAATATTAAGCCGGTAGCAGAAATAAATAATAATAAAACTATTTTATCATTATTTATATAAATTCTCTAATTTATTAAATATGATTAATTAATTAATCATATTTATTCTACATCGTGAGTGATGCTTCTCAACATATCGCGACTATCCGGATAATATGAATTCACTACTTAGAATACCAAGAACCTGTCAGTGAATAGTTACCGTACAATAAACTCCTTCTACCCTACAATGTCCCTATTAAATACAAGGCATGGATCTCGTGTCAAGCCTATCTAATTCAATCACTTGCTTACCATTTACTATGCGTAGTTCTATGTAAATTAGAAACTCCTTTCTAATTTCATTCACTCTGACCAGAGATTCCTGAACTAGCATAAGTGGATCAGCCTTGAACATTCGCTTCCTTCACTGGAAGGGGTAGATCCTTTATTGATCATACACTATCTTCGTGTACAAATTCCTATACCCAGAAGAGCCCTAATAATTGTCCCTGGAGACTAAGAACTAAACCAAAGCATAGTTCAGTGTACACAAGATGACTATGATGACCTCAAGTCCAAGGATACTTGTACAACTATTACTAAGCGAACAACTGCTGACACGTGAGTGAACTCCATCAGTTGTTCAGCTGGGCGAGTCATGTTCAATGTACTTATTCTATAATAAGCACCTACATACTAGCTATAGTGTCACCACACAAATGTCTATGAGAACAGACATCCTTCATAATGAAGCAAGCATAGTATGTACCGATCTTTGCGGATTATTAATTACCAGTTAGTAATCCTACGACCAGGAACTATTTAAGTTTAGAGTTATCATCTTTTTAGGTCTCACTATTATGATCTCATCATAATCCATAAAAAGCTTTACTATAAACTATGGTATATCTTATTTAAACACTTAAATAGATAAAGCCCGTAATAAAAACAAAACAAGTCTTTATTAATATCAATGAAATCAAAACAGATTACATAAAAGTTATTCCTAAATCCTAATACATGATTGGACTTAGGACATATTCCTTTCAATCTCCCACTTGTACTAAAGCCAATCACTCTGGTATCTAATACCCATCTCATCTTTATGACGATCAAAGTGACTTTCAAAAAGTAGCTTTGTGAGTGGGTCTGCTATGTTGTTATGTGTGTCAACTCTAATTCAATACAATACAAGAAATGTTACCGCGCTCCCACTAACCCTTTTGTAAACGCATGGTTCATCTGCGTGTTTGATAAAATCAAACTCTTTGATTGTCTCATCAAAACGAATGTTCCATCTTTCGAGAAGTTTGCTTTAAACCACATATGGTTCGCAGCAGCTTACACACTAGGTTTTCATTTCTCTTGGAAAGAAAACCATCTGGCTAATCGCCAGATCTCATAGTCGTAGTAAGCAGCATTCGCAAGCAAAATCCGAACTGATTTTAACAGGGCTACAGGTAAAATGTTTCATCAAAGTCAATCCATTGCCTTTGTTTGAATCCTTTTGCCACAAGCCTGGCCTTAAAGGTCTCCGCCTGGCCATCTGCTATAATCTATCTTTTGTATACCGTATACATAGATTCCATTCTGGATTTCATGGCACTATGCCATTTCTCTGAGTCAACACTACTCATAGCCTCATTATAGGTTACAGGGTCGTCATCATCAATGATCGACAACTCATTGTCATTCTCAATGACAAGGCCATATTACCTCTCAAGTTGGCGAGACACTCTCCCTGACTTACGAATGGGCTATTCCACAAAAGTTTGTTTAGTCAGAACAGGTGTTTCCACTTGATCCGTAGTAGTTTGTGCTTCTTGAACTTCATCAAGTTCAATTTTGCTCCCACTGTTTCCTTCAAGGATAAACTCCTTTTCCAAGAAGGTAGCATGTCTGGAGACAAACACCCGATGATCGGTGTAAAAGTAATACCCTAAAGTCTCTTTAGGATATCCCACAAAACTACATTTTCCGGATCGATATTCCAGCTTATCTGGGTCAACTTACTTGACATAAGTTGGACATCCCCAAATCTTAACGTGTTTAAGACTCGGTTTCCTTTCTTTCCATATCTCATACGAAGTTTGAGGAACAGATTTTGGAAAGCACCTTATTCAGTAAATATGCTGAGGTTTCCAATGCATAACCCCATAGGAATACTGGAAGATTTGCATAGCTCATCATGGACCGAACTATGTCTAACAAAGTTCGATTTCTCCTTTCAGATACCAATCTGGAGGAGTCCGCTGGGAGACTATACCATTTATTTTGAGATAATCTAGAAACACTCCATTAAAGTATTCACCACTTCGATCTGATCGAAGAGTTATAATACTATGTTTGGTTGTTTCTCCACTTCATACTTATATTCTTTGAACCTTTCAAAGGTCTCAGACTTGTGTTTCATCAAACACATATCCGAATCCAGATCTATCATCTATGAAAGTAATGAAGTATGTAAATCCACCCATGGCTTGCGTAGACATTGGTCCATATACATCTGTGTGTACCATTCCTAGCAAATTTGCAGTCCTCTCTCCATGTCTACTAAATGGAGACTGCAATGCCACTATAAAGTGAGATTTTCATCATCCCTTTTCTTTTATTAGTTTGTTAAATCTGAAATAAATTATGTCACATACATACAGACCATTATTTAAAGCACCACATCCATAAAGAATATTATCTCTAAGAATAGAACATTCATTATTCTCAATAATAAATGAAAATCCAGCCAAGTCTAACATGGGAATAATATTCCTCACAATCGAGGGAACAAAATAACAATTATTTCAAACAATAGTCTTGCCCGTAGGCATATGATTCTACATCTTCAGCAGCAACTCTTGCTCCATTTCCATCAGTAGAATCACCTCCTCTTCCTCAAGAGTCCTACTTCTCCTTGGTCCCTGCAACAAATTGCAGATATGAGAACCACAGGCGGTATCTAATACCCAAGCAGAAATTTGATTTAATGACATATTCACTTCTATCATGAACATACATGAATCAGAAGCGGTAGTCTCACTACCCTTCTTCTTCAATTCTGCAAGGTAAACCTTGCAGTTCCTCTTCCAGTGCCCCACCTTGTTACAGTGAAAGCAAACAACTTTGCTCTTGGGGTCTTCAGCTTTTGGTGGAACCGGAGTTTTCTCACCTACTTTCTTCTTCTTGGAAGAGTTCCTCTTCCTTTTCTTAGGATTGGAACCTTCACCAATTAGAAGAACAGAACTCTTCTTAGGGGAAAAATTCGATTCCGCAGTCTTCAACATGTTGTGGAGTTCAGGCAGGCTGACATCCAACTTATTCATGTGAAAGTTCACAACAAACTGCGAGAACGAACTCGGAAGCGATTGCAAGACCAAGTCTTGGCTCAGCTCCCCATCCATGGCAAAACCAAGTTGTCCAAGACATTCAATCAAATTGATCATCTTAAGTACATGGTCATTCACAGATGATCCCTCAGACATCCTACACCCAAACAGCTCCTTCGATATCTCATATCGAGCTGTCCTCCCTGCCACATCATACAACTCTTGTAGATGCATGAGGATAGTGTGAGCATCCATATGCTCATGTTGCTTCTGTAGCTCAATGTTCATGGAAGCTAGCATGATGCATTGAGCAACATTTACATCATCCATCCACTTATGATACACAACGTGTTCATCATTATGTGCATCACTAGCAGGTTCAGTAGGCTTAGGTGAGTCAATCACGTATTCCAGTTTCTCAATCCTGAGAACAATTCTCAAGTTTCGAAGCCAGTCAGCATAATTAGGACCAGTCAATTTGTGAGCATCTAGTATGCTCCTGAGTGATAGTGCAGAAGACATAACATACAAAGTAAATCTGTAAATGATAAACACATAACAACACTTAGCAAATATTCGATTTCATTTTAAAATACTATATGAATCGGGTCTTTATTCATAAGTGGCTCCCACTAGTTTATCTAATTTATTCAACCGTCTACATGAAAAATTAAGCATTCATAATGCTAGTGGGAATAGGGATCCTACATTCCATTACACAACCCCGGCTGTAGCACGAACCGCCATGTAATGTTCAATAGGCAGAAAACTCTTGTCAATTACATCTTATGTTATTCCCTAATCAAAATTTAGCCTCTTGAATAATTGAGTCTCGGCTATAGCACGACAAACTCAATATTCTAAGTCAAGTCTAACCCAACATTCCGTACAGTTGAATCAGTCCCCAAAGGCCCACGGCTGTAGCACATACCGACCTTTAGATTCTTATTCAATGTACACATCTCTATGTAATAGACAAGTACTTCTTATTTCGAAATCGAAGCCCTCGGCTGTAGCACGAACCGACAATGATTCAAAAATAAGAACTACTTTTTTATCATGTTGGAAGGCTATGACCGACACAAGCTCGTTGCGTCATTGGCCAATTACTACTTGATATTATTTAATTTTAGAGGGATTATATTACGTTACAATCATAATCATATTATAAAGAAATTCTTCCTTTTAAATTAAATATTTCAAATCAATAATCAATAATCAGACGATTCCCAGATCGGGTGGAGCATTGTCAAGAGGCGTCACTTAATAACCCTTTCTTACAGATAAAAATCTGTTGTTGACAGAATCATCCTTTCTCTCATATCGAAAATTCATATTCAATTACGTGTTTCACAAACACAAGAATCTCATGATTGTATTCATAATATTGTTCTTAAGGTTATGAAACAATTTCACTATACTAGGTTGTCTAACAAACGCCTTATGTTTATTTAAGTTCACCTAAATCTAGCATCGCATGATAAACTAAGCATATATCACATATATCAACATGAATAAACATCAAGGTAGGAATGTTATATCATCTAGCACATTATTCTAAGCATTATACATCTCTATGTATCACATGAAGCATTTAAAAGCAACTAAAACAGTTAAAAATAGCTTTAAAACACTTCATGGAAATATAAATAGTTCAAAACTTTTATATAAACTAAAATTGATCACTCCATTAGATCCGTCTCGGAAAAACGAATCCAACGGTATATTGCACGCCTAAAACGGAGTTACGAAACTCCCAGAAAATCAATTTTAATATCAACAGACGGGCTATAACGCATTAGAGGAACGCGTTACAAGCCCTGTAACGCATTCCGGTGATGCGTTACACCCCTTTTAAGCCATTAAAGGGTGTAACGCATTCCGTGAATGCGCCACAGGTGTGTAACGCATTCCCAGAATGCGTTACACCCGTATATTTTTTTTATTATTATTATTCTTTTTTTTCTTCTCGGTTAGCGTGCCTGATAGCTGACTGTGTCCTTGTCTCACCTGATCTGTGTCACTCTTTCTTTCCGCGTACAACAGCAGACAACAGATGCACTTTAACACAGACAATACAAACATATATATATATATACTATATATACATATATTTATACTTATTTAATTACGAATTTAATTATAAGAACTTCAAAAATTCATAATAAAAAATCTATACATCATAAAATTATGAAAAAAATACCCAGACGATCTACAACACTTGTAGAACCCAGATCAACATTCAAAATTATTTTGAGAAACGATTTCTCATCAGACAAAATTAATCCATGATATAACTTGAAAAAATCATAATTAATTCATACAAGCACATAAAATTCTGAAATTTTTACCACAGATCTATATGCGTACAACCTATGCTCTGATACCATTGTTGGATTTTTAACGCAGCGGGGGCATGGTAAAACACTTTTACACATACAAAATCCAAATAAAAGCATATAAATCGTGAATAAAAATTCGAGGGATCGAATCTAAACTTTTAAAATAATTCAGAGACAACGATCAGAGATCCTTAGCAGTTGCTCCTCAAGTGTGAAGCACTCCACCGGTATCCACCAAGAAAACGACTTTTAGGAGGAGGAGGAGGTGGAGAGAATTTGGTTTTCTGAAACTTTTGGGTTTCTGGGGTTTGATGTGGGTTAGAATAAAATATGGTCTATAATAATGTATTTATAGGCAAAATTTTCAGCTGAAATTTTCCCATAAATAATATTATTATTATCCCATTTATTATTCTCATTAATAATTAAAACACCTTTTAATTATTAATCGTTTTTCTAAACACTTTAGAAATAATTCTCTCTCTTGATTTAATTTCCAAAAATTAAATCCTTAATTAATAATATTAAGAACTTTTCTTAATTAATTTATAATCAATTAAATCCCATTTAATCAATTATTAAATTTGCCAATTAATTATTTATTTCAAAAATAAATAATTATTAGCCATTATTAATTAATTCCTCCACCATTAAATCATTCTCTTTTTATGGTGTGACCCTGTAGGTTCAATATTAAGCCGGTAGTAGAAATAAATAATAATAAAACTATTTTATCATTATTTATATAAATTCTCTAATTTATTATATATGATTAATTAATTAATCACATTTATTCTACATCGTGAGTGATGCTTCTCAACATATCGCGACTATCCAGATAATATGAATTCACTGCTTAGAATACCAAGAACCTGTCAGTGAATAGTTACCGTACAATAAACTCCTTCTACCCTACAATGTCCCGATTAAATACAAGGCATGGATCTCGTGTCAAGCCTATCTAATTCAATCACTTGCTTACCATTTACTATTCGTAGTTCTATGCAAATTAGAAACTCCTTTCTAATTTCATTCACTCTGGCCAGACATTCCTGAACTAGCATAAGTGGATCAGCCTTGAACATTCGCTTCCTTCACTGGAAGGGGTAGATCCTTTATTGATCATACACTATCTTCGTGTACAAATTCCTATACCCAGAAGAGCCCTAATAATTGTCCCTGGAGACTAAGAACTAAACCAAAGCATAGTTCAGTGTACACAAGATGACTATGATGACCTCAAGTCCAAGGATACTTGTACAACTATCACTAAGCGAACAACTGCTGACACGTGAGTGAACTCCATCAGTTGTTCAGCTGGGCGAGTCATGTTCAGTGAACTTATTCTATAATAAGCACCTACATACTAGCTATAGTGTCACCACACAAATGTCTATGAGAACAGACATCCTTCATAATGAAGCAATCATAGTATGTACCGATCTTTGCGGATTATTAATTACCAGTTAGTAATCCTACGACCAGGAACTATTTAAGTTTAGAGTTATCATCTTTTTAGGTCTCACTATTATGATCTCATCATAATCCATAAAAAGCTTTACTCTAAACTATGGTATATCTTATTTAAACACTTAAATAGATAAAGCCCGTAATAAAAACAAAACAAGTCTTTATTAATATTAATGAAATCAAAACAGATTACATAAAAGTTATTCCTAAATTCTAATACATGATTGGACTTAGGACATATTCCTTTCAACACTATCTAGTGCATGAGAAAATGAGTTTCGGAGTTGATATTATGACTATACGTACCAAATGAGTGTATGTAAACATTATTAGTTTTCAAAGAAAACGAACTTTGAAAAATGACCATATTTACGAATCATCGAGGATTACGGGAATCACAATATAATTACAAATTTAAAACCCTACGGATTTATATCCCAGTATGATAATTCAAAACATAAGTCAAAAATACGAAAGGATTTATGTCACGAACCGTTTACGAGAAATTATTACGAAAACATTTAAGCGACCGAGCGAACGCGTAAACGATTAAATAAACGTAGTGCAATGACTAACCATGGTAGAAAAGTAACCATGGTTACTTTATCAAATAGTGATCTAAGGTATAGGATGACCAACCAAGGGCTAGCAAATAGTAAGCTAAAGAGTTAAGTTAAGTAGTTTAGTTTGTAAACACAAAGGCTAGCTAGTTTTGTCTCGAGATTTGGCAACCAAGATTAAATCCTAGGATATATACTAAGGAATAACAATCAACTACAAGCTATCACAAACATTATTTCAAGAAGCTCCCAAGAAGCAACAAAAAATTTCTCTCCCTCTCTCTTTAAACCTCTTCATTTCGCCATTTTCTTTAAAACAAGGAAATCAATTTCAAATCTTCAAGCTCTAGCCATGGATAAATCCTCCCATTAATTCTCAAGCTTCCTGCCAATCAAACTAAGGTAAGATAAATCTTTGAGCTCTTTTTATCAAGGTTTCATGGGTGAAATAAATTCAACAAAGATGAGAATGAATAGTGTGAATAGTAACTCTTCTTTGGTTTCTTGATTTTAATGGATGTTTTAGGTTCGAAAAACCATACTAAGCTCTCCCAAGACTTCACCATCATCAAGAACACATCTCAAGCTCTCAAGAAAGGTATAAATCTTTGATCCAATCTTGTTTAAGATTTAAGTTCAACATCCTTTTAGAATATAGTTGTAAAACTAGTTTTGGTGGGAGTATTGTTGTAATCTTGATGTTTAGCTAAGTAGATTTAAGGTTGATTGTTGTTGCCTCAAGAACATGATGTTCTTGAGAGGAGTTAGTGAGGTGATGATGATATGTTGATTGTTGGTGGTAGTATAATGATTTAAGGCATAAACGAAACTCCGATCGTAACCGTAATCTCACTAAAACGAACAAAACGTAACTTTAAGTTTTTGCAGAAAGTACCGAAGATGTAAACTGTAGTTTCTTGAAAACTAACCCTTGATTATGATATACAATGTTATAAGAATCGTTTAGGCGCTTGAATTGCTTCATTCCAATTTACAGATCACAAGTTATGGCCATTTTACTAAAAGTGATTTACGCGACAAAAATTGCTACGAATTACGAACTTTGAAAATAAAATGGATTGACTTAAAAATGTTCATAAATCATAAATTTTTTACAGAGAGTAGTAAATTGAGTTCCTAACTGCCATAAAAATTTCAAGTGGAAATAATGATTTTTCAATTTATTAAAAATATCAGAGCCGAGACCGCCCGATTAGAAAATCGTAGAATCCATAAGCGGAGCCGGCAACGAAAATGAAAACGGACATAAGATACTTTGAAAAAGGAAGCGACCATAACAAGAACAAGGACTTAAAGGAATAATAAGGGTAATATAAGTTGAGAGGGTGCATAATAAGTAGAGCATGAGTGCGAGTCGCTGTAAATTAGAACGGGACCTAACAAAACGAATTTTGTTTATGATTATAGATTTTTGAGCAGAACCTAGAGCATCCTTCACCTCGAGATACCCAGGAAAGTTTACGGACCCAACTCCATTTACTCTTATGTTATGAAAGGATTGTTTTATTATCATTGCATAAATACCATGCTTGCCATGATACGCAATAATTGAATTTTTCGCATAATGTAACGATGTTGTACGATAAGTATATATCGTAAAATATTTAATTCCGCTTTAAGCGTGACGTATAATTATAAGACCGAGAGTCGGTCGGGATTTTAAGATGAAAACCCGAGAATCATTCCGGTGATATTATAGGACAATTAAAAGTCAATAGTAGTACGATTTGAAGGACTCAACGTCCACTTACGAAATATTAAACACCTCAAACTTTTATTAAAAAGCGATTTCCAAAGAACATATTCCCTCAACTATACTTTATCGTTCAATTAAGAAATATTTATTAACTATTCACTTATTATGGATGAAGTATTCTCCAGTGAATATTTATTTCAAACTCGATTAAATATTAAATATTATTATATTACGTAAACATAAATTAGTTGAGAAATATTATTTAAATATTCTTTTCAAGTAAACTCATTCGAGGTTTAATTATTTATTAAAGTAGTTATTTATGATTTAAAAATCATAAAACCTGATCTAAAATACTTTCTGATTTCCGGAAAATCATTCAAATAATTTCAGATCGTCGGAGAATATTATCTCTACTTATTTTAAATATTTTGAGTATAGTTTCAAAAGGAACTCCCCCTTATTTACTTATCTGTTGACACGGTTAACTCACATCCTTAGTACTTCCTCCGAAAACTTTCGGAAGTACATACATATATATGAGGTAAAGCTGTGCCTATCAACAAGCAAAACGCTTGGGGAACTTCGATATAGTTCGATGATTCCAAGTATATGATAGGATTTCCTTAAGGACAAGGGAGGGGTAGGATCCAAGTACTTCGTGTATTGGATAGACTACTGGTACCGTAGGAGACGGTACTATATGTACCTAAGGACCTGCGAAGTGTGTGTATACCCAAAATGAGGACACATAGCTCATATGCGGCAAGGGTGATAACCGAGATAAGAAGGTGTCGTCCTTCTACTAGAAGAAAAGGTTATTATTATCGTAGTATGATTGATCATCGTATGCGGTAGCTCCAACGAGTGTCCTATTCTTCCAATTGAAATTGTGATGCAATACCGTAACCCCAGCCTATGTGTTGGGTTTACTATTAAGGTATTCGCAGGATAATAAAATCCACTAAAGAATTGTTTTCATAAGAGGGTGTGTATCACCAAGGAAAACTATTTTTGAGTAAAACATAATTATCATATATGATGTTTTACGAGAGTTTATCATATAGTCAATTTCATACTGTACATTATTATGCTGGGCATTATAGATCACACTTATTTTCTTAAATTGACACAACACAACACTGAATCAAGATGCCTACCAAGAGACTCATAGCCAGGAAACGGGTAGGAAACGGCCAGTTGTTCCGTAGGTTGTTTGGTGAGGTACCACAGGTAGTTCGAATAAGCTGGATTGGTTTACAGTTGTTTTTAGTTCAGCTTATTTATAAATATGACTTATGTAAGGTAATAAATAAAAAACAAATATTTGGCCGACGGACTAGCCTTACTTAAAGGTTATTCCCCGATAAGACTTAATTACTTTTGGGTTGTAATAATTATCACTTTGTGGTTTGATTTACTCTAGTAATGAATGGTTCGTTTCCAAGACAATAACATGTAAGTGTGTGTGTGTGAAAAGTATGGGGTCGTAAAGTGTGAGTATATATATATAATGTGATGCGAGTTATGTGGTTTATAGTGATTGAGATGGCGTGGCCTCCGAGATCCCTGACCCCGAATTTTGGGGCGCCACACATTTAATCATATAAATACAAGTAAAAAAATATCCAACCTCTTTCTCAAGTAGTCATATTCATAAACAGGATCAATACAAACAAATAATTAAATATTTATATTAATATACAGGAAGTACAAGTGAGTATAAACAATCTTTGGACTATATATTTTATCGCTTAACACATTGGCTTACGTACTAGCTCAACTAGCAGACATTTAGCACTTACGACTTTATTTAAAACCCAAGCATACATAAACATGACTGCCATTTTTAATTTCTTATTAAATTCTCATTAAAATTTAGACTTCACATTTACACATGTACACTTCTATATAATTTCACATTATAACTAAATTATCTCATTCTTCATTAAATATAAACTAATTAATAATTTATAATTCAAACTCAAACTCTAATTACACCAATAAATCCGAAATATTATTTACTTAAATTTTCATCATATTTTCCACATATACAGATAATCATATTATAATCACACCACACATAAATCATTTAGTTCAAATCAAATAATTTGGAGCCAACAATGATCCTCTAATTCTATACCAAATGCAATAGATGTTATTTTCTTATAAGTCAGCCCCCACACTATGAATTTTAGTAATTTGGAAAACAGGTCTTTATAGTTAAAATTTGGTGGAGACTTATCTGACTCAGATACCTAGTAACCATAAAAATTTCAAATGAAAATAATGTGTTTAGAGCTCTTGAACAGAGTCGTCAATATGGCCAACAGACCCTGTCCAGAAATGCTGCGCACCTTGCACTAAATAAATTTTATCTCAACTTGTACAAGTCTGGTAGTAACTAAATTTTGCAGCCATATAATTCAATCATAAACCTAAAATTCTTATATTTTAACCATCAAGCAATTGGGTTTCAAAATGTCTCAAAACAGTCATCCAAAACAGGACAGTTTTCTCGTAAATGCTGAATTTTCTGCACTTAAACTTTATCAACAAACTTTAATCAATTTTTAGCAATTAATTAAACCCATAATCTCTATTAATCAAATTATCAAATACTTAGCATGCAAAACATATAATCAAATCTCAGTATCTCAACATTTGTCACTATAATATTATACATTTTTTTTATAATCCTACCGAAAATTCGGCATGATCTATTCAAATATACAATATCCATTTAATCCACAATCACAACAACAATTACTCCAATTTCATCAATTCTCGAACTATGGTTTAACGAAAATACAAACACAATATCAACCAACAGTAAATAACCTAATTCCTTTTTTTGAAACAACCATCCAATAAATAACCAGTAACAAATGACTAACCACGAAATATGCCGTATCACGTTCATAGAAGCTCAACCATTACACAAAATCCGAATCGATAATTCATCTTATAACATCCTAATCCATCTCAAAATTCATAATTAATAAGAATAACAATCTGAAAATTCAAATTTAATATCTAAACGGATTAATATTTATAATTTCGGACTCAGGATCACATCATCGTCCCCGTCAGCTCACTAGAGATCATTTCCGGCGGCGGTTCAGCTCGGAGGTGCCCAAACATGGGTATCCAGTCACGAGTCTCACCTATAATATGCATAAATTACATATTCAAATTGTTTTCATCAAGAATCGGACTCGAAACTCAAGAATCGAGGCAAACCTCGAAGTGGGTTTTGTTAGAATCGAACAATACACACAACGACATACCTATATAGTCAATATATCGGTTAGGAAGTGAAGTGGAACAGGAATTTGGTCTCAAAGTGAGAATCGGCCGGAAAATAAAATGGAGGAGAGGAGAGAACCACCGAGAGAGGAAGGGGAGAAAGGCCGAGAGAGGTTCTATAGAGAATCGGGACCCGTAAGAAGAGAAAAATGGGTTGGGCCTTATGCCTTTAAAGATTGAAAATCATATGACACTTATTTTTAAAATGTGGGGCACGAAATTAGTCTCGTCAGCATATTTTTTAAATAATGTTTTAGCAAACGGTTTATTTTATACAAATTTTACAAGATAATGCTCAAAAATATAAATAAAGCTCATTAAATCATTTTAAAATACTCCAAACTCAAAATAAATTCAACTATCATTTTTAAAATGTCTATTAGGGTATTTTAGAGGTAATAAAACAAGTTTCACGATTCAATCATATACCGATAATTTAACAAAATATTTTAAAAATCCATTAAACCCCATTTTCCACACAATAAATCATTAAAAGAGATTAAAAAATTATTTTGACCACAAAGTCACTCCCATATGAATCAAATAACACATAATCACATCTCTAAATGAATAAAATCCCATACTCATCAAATTTTCTATTTAATCCTTTATTTATAATTCCTTTTATATAATCACATATCACACTTCAAACCTTATACTAACTCGCCAAACTGGAATAATTTATTTTTAAATATTTACTCACTAGTTCACATAAATATCATAAAATTCAAATAACTCATACAATATTATTCACTTAACACGTAAAAAAATATCCGTTATATACTATTTTTGAATATTTTCACAATTCACCCGCTACGTGGGAGAATCTAGATAAAACCGAATATATTTTTGAAAATAGTAAAAGTAATTAAATACTCTCATAATAATGACAAGGACCGATACTACAATTATCAATTAAAACATTAATTATTTAAAAACATGAATTCATCAAAGAGAATAAAATATCCACAACTTTATTCTCTCCCTATTTGAAACAATCATATAAACTCATCCAAATATTAATAATATTAATTCCTAAAAATTTACGGGATATCACATAACACTAAACTTGCACGTTATTACTATGGTCCATTTCAAATAATAGATAACATTAGACAGGTAGCATACCGATTGCAGTTGCTGTCTGATGCCAAAGTTTATTATGTTTTCTATATTTCTCTCCTAAAGAAATTTCAAGGTGATCTTTCAGCCACTACTCAAACACAATTCCTACAATTCTCTCGATCAGCACTGCTTGTCCATGAGTACATTCTACGTAGGCGCTCAACAAGTACTAGAACATCTGAAGTTTTTGTGAAGTGGCTTCACCTGCCTACAGAGGAAGCATTATCTGGGAATCAACAGCCTACATTCAACAGCAATTCCCATCTTTTAATCTTGAGGACAAGATTCATTTGAATGATGCGGGATATAATGCAGGACTAGCCCAAGAAAGCGAACAGCGGCCCGGGCGCAATATTAGGACTTCAGTACGATTGGAAATATATGTTTAAGTTGAAGTTACGAGGAAAATAAGTAGGACAATAAAATAAATAGCTAGATTTATCCATTTATATAAGTATTAGTTGTATTTCCTTATTGTGTGTAATCAGGAGAGATCCTTTCATAATATATAAGACTCTTGTTTAACTTTTAGAGCTATGAATAAAATTATTCTTCCTTACTGTTCGCTTCTTAGGAAATTAGCCTTCTCGAACATGCCAACCTATCAGTTGGATAACTTGTATTGACGATACAAAACATTACATTTCTTCTGCACTTTAACATTAAATTGTACTGCGAGCAAATATGTTGTGCATTTTGATAAAGTATGAAGAGAAGAGAGAAAAGTATGATTTTATTATAATACGACTTGTTGTTGATTATAATAGAAAAGGGGCTTATATAGCCGATAACCATACATAATAAAGGAAAATATCCTAACAAGGAAACCATTATAATAATGAAATTATCCAATAATATAATATCATTATATATGTTAACATCCCCCCTCAAACTCACGATGCTAAATCGGGAGTTTGTCAACCAGGAGACGGAGCCACGTAACCAAACAAATCCAATGATGCAATACCAGATTCAAGAGCATCCAAACAAATGCAAAAACAGAATTACAAATCCAAACAAACTAAAAAATTCCAAACATATCCAAAGATGCAACAATAAAAGAGATATCATCCAAAGACGCAACAACCCAAGAGAAAACAAAGCAAACAAATCACCAAAGTAACAAATCTGCAACCATCGAAAATAATACCAAAACTGTATACGAAACTAAATTCTAATCCAAAACCAAACTCCATAATCAACCCAATAGAAACTCCAAATAACTGAATCCAAGTCAACAAATTATATCTTATCCTCAACCAAACTGTATCTCAATTCAAATTGTAACCAAATCTAATCAAATTCCGCGAAGCGCCAGTGTGCCTAAAGCACCAAATAGAATAAACTAATGTGCCTGGAGCACCAAATAAACTAAACCAATCCGTCAAATGACCAATGTGCCTATAACACCAAATAAACTAAACAATACCTCGCAGGGCCAATGTGCCTAGAGAACCAAATATACCAAACCTATGTGCCAAGAGCACCAAATAAAATAAAAAAATAGAGAAGTATAAAGATGTGCCTAGGGTTACCCCCATCATGAACATGAGAAAAAGATAGGAAGATCAGAGAGAAAGAAGAAAAAAACAATATTATCAAGGATCCAATATTGTCAATGCGAGACTGAGATTGTGTATTAGAGTCCCAACTAAAACCAGTAGAAAAATTGTACGAGAGTTCCAACTAAAACCAGCAGAAAAGTTGTATGAGAGTCCCAACCAAAATCAACAGAAAAAACAAACTTTAACCAAAATCAATTTTGTTTACCCATGAGAAATCCAACCAAATCGAAGAAAAAAATAATATTCATGATTAAAACTCAAAATCATCAGTGAAAAAGAAAAACATAGTCGATTTGAATAAGAAGAATTCAAGAAGAAATAATAATCATATCACATGTTTTAAACCCAACATGTGAAACCCAACTCGATATAACTATCATTATATATGTTAACACATTTGAACATGTTTAATTTTCTTTTTATTCTGTATTGTAGACATCATATATAATGCATGATGTATGGAAATAAGAAACGATATTTCTCATATTTTTAATGCAAGCAGATGTGCAGATCACTAAGTTACTTGTTGATACTTTTCATAACATTATGTTCTGAAGCACTGCATTGTGCGTTTTTGAAGTCTAAAGTTTATGAAAATTATGAGTATTGCTAATTTTATGCTTGCAGAACAAAGTTTTACAATTCAAGTTACATGCTTCAATACACTCTTGAAAAAATTAAACAATTTTTCGGCCAAACTCATCCGAGAAAATGGTACAATTTGGAAGGGATAATATTGACGGCAAATCTAGTGATATATTTATATTATAAGTTTGCTTATTATTTAATTTAAAACTTTCATGATATAATGTGATTGCATCTAGTTTGGAATCATTATTTGATTTTTTGTTAAAAAATTTCATGTAATTAGCATGAATTGCAATTTGCATGGATCACATTATAATTCAGATAATTATTTATTTATGTATTGTTACGAATTAGTCATTAGTATGATTATGGTCAATGTATAAAAATAGATAAATATTTTAGGTTACTTAATTTAAATTAATTTATTATGTCAATATAATTTGGTTTGCATCTAATTTGGAGTCATTATTTAATTTTTTTTTAATATTTAATTAGTTGCATATAAAATAAAAAAATTATGTTCTCTTACTAAAATTTCATGCCCAGCTTCCAGTATCAAAACCCTGGGTTGGATGAGATATGGGTAAAACGTTTTACCCAGATTTGAGCTATGGGTTCAAAGTATAAATCTTTTTAATATGTGTTTTAAAGTATAAACTTTTTCAAATAAATATAAACATGAGTTTTAAATAAAAAGAATACATATTCAATAAGTGAGAAGCTTGAACCAAACAACCGACAACAATTATTAAATTGAATCCGTAATTAGTTGCCCACTACTACAACTCTACAAGTCTCATTAGAATTCAACTCTCTTAATACTAACATACGGTAATAAACTGAAAATATTGTTATAGTAAATAATGTTATCAAAAAATTTAAAGAATCTATACATTATATTAAACGATGAGTTTTTCTATCCAAATTTCTCTATTTGTATTTTCGTTCATGGAGGGTATACTTAATCTCTCTTTCTTTATTTTAGTACGAGATATTATTACTTTGAAATCATGGTAGATAATAGTACAGATACTTACGATAACAATAATGGGTAATGGGATGATGGAAATTTTTAAACTCAAATATATATTTTCACACTTTTTTGTTGAAGTGTTATAAGGTTAAATTATTACATTTTCTAAATTTGATGTTTAGTTTTGGTTTCTTTCATTTATTTCAAGAGATTAAATAGTTTTGTAATGATTATTCAGAATAAACAAATTACTTTTATAATTAAAATTATCATTTCTTTCAATGCAATGCTTATGTTTAAAATTATTATCAAATTTCAAGTTTTACAATAATTTGTGATATTTCTTTGTATATTGTTGAGCAAAATTATATATATGCCCCAACACTTCTGGTTTAGATACTTCAATTTCTTCCATAAGTAGAGTAGATGATTAATCACCCAATTCTTGAAGGGTTTTTAGAACATAAACACAACGAAAAACGTAAATTTAAATCTTAAAAATCGAAACCATCCGCAGGATCTATGCGAAAAAAAATTTTAAATCGTAGTTCAGTATGTTTACCTTAAGAAGCTTTACGTTAATGGAAAGATGGAGGTCTTGAATGATCAACACGTAGCCCGTCGCTGGAACGATCTACGCCTTGAAGGTATCCACACGAATGATCTCCCGGAGGATGGGTGTGTACTAGCACGTTTTTTAGGCCGCCTTTTTGCTCTCTCTATCTCTCTTCAAGCTTCTAGGGTTTATGTTTTATCAAATAAAATGTGTAACCCTAATTCTATTAGAAAAAGATATTATATAGACAAGAGCTAATGGGCCTCCAACCCTAAACTGAATTTTAGAGTTATTATTATTATTAAATTCGAAATTCTAATTATTGTATTATTAAGTCTCACTTAATCATCCAGTAACTTAATTTCGGATTTAATATTAAATTTGAATTTCCTATTTATTTAATTAATTAAGTCACACTTAATTAATAACAAATAATTCGAATTACTTACATTTAATTTAAATCTGAATTTAAATTAAATAATTCTCCAATCATTCTTTGTGCGACCCTTTAGGTTAATATTACGTTGGCAACAATTTTAAATCTAATTTAAAATCATAAACAATGAGAGGCATCTAGTAATACATCATTGTTACCCAAGTAATAATAATTAAATCGGTGATCAATTAAACCTTTCGTGAATAATGTACAATATAATATAATCCCTTTAGCCTTATATTATAGATCAAACTCGAGGCATGCATTGTGTCATCCTCTGTTAACATTCAATCCTTCTTTCCTTGATCAATGAGTAAACTATTAAACAAATCAGTATTTGAGCAAGGCCATGCATTTTATAGTCTTACTCAATCAAGAGGCCAATATATCACTCCTTTAATAAAGGAGGGCTAAATCCCATCTAGATCATTCATATTTCTCATACAATTCATAATGTACCCAATGTCTACTTTTATTATTACCCGGTCAAGGATAACTTTTAATAGTATCAAAGTATATTAATTCTCGTATAGAAATATAATGATTTCAGGTCAAAGGACCAATACATCATTATCACTGTGAGATTAACTTATGACACTTTAAACATGTAGTATCTCACAACGGGTCAATCCAGCACCATGTATTTAATACATGTGCCCGTGTTTTGACTTTAGTATCACCATACCTATGATCAATGAAATATGATCATCAGCCAACAAACACACTAGTCTCAATGTATTAATTATCGTCCCTTAACAATAATACTTGACTAGGGATCTTTAGGAATATCAATACTATTCTCATAATCTCATTTCTAAGACACGTACTTAGAGATATAGATTTACATATCATATTCCAAGGGCATTTATTAATCTAATATCTTATCGCAGAAAATAAAGAAATAATAAATTACTAAAGAATAATCCATATAATCATAATTAATAATCCAAATATTTCATAATATAAACATAACAGTGTTGTCTCTAGGGCACAAACACTAACAATTCTCACGTTCCGTGAATAGCGGGGACATTGAGGCATATCCATAAAGGATTTTCGGGGAATATCCATCGTTTTCCCTTACTATACTACTAACGGAAGACGGGGAGCGCTGAAATGGAACAACCAGCTTGCAAAAACCTCTATTGCCTCAATATAGAATAAAGGACTTGAAATAATCAATGTTCCCCTAGAATCAGTACAGATTGTTTATTGGACATATACATGATGATTTTGGTAGCTACAGTGAAGACCACATCAACAAAGATCCGTATAAAATTCATTAATATGTTCAGGTAACGGAGGAATAAGGTTGAAGTTATTCGAAGCAGTTATTAGGATCAGTGTGAAGACCTCAAGGATTCTATATGAAATTGATTGTATCTTGTAGAAGACTTAAAAATGATTTGAGAAGATTATAGTACGAAGTCCTGAGAGCGGAACTAGTCACCTGTGAACCAGACCATTGCACTTGGTGTCAGTGATTCGTGAAACAAAACTAAGTACTATCATTAGGAAGATTTTTAAGTGAGGATTCGTATCTAGATATGCTGGTTATATGATTTATATGAATACTCAAAAGAGAAGACTTGAAGATAGAACAACTTATGGACTACAATGCTCTACAGAAACTAAGTCAAAGTGATCACTACATTATAGTAGGATTCACCATGGCCATTATGTTGCTTATCAGAAGTAATATTCTTGAAGTACAACTCAATATCTCAGTACAGAAATTGGTCTTGACCTAGTAGGAGCATCGGGGAAGGAACTAGAGCTTAAAATATATCCAAATGTGCTTGTATATCCTCTTGGTCACAACTTAGAGTTCTCTGTATGTCAAAATTATTCTAAGACACTAAGTTGTGATAAGGTACTTACCCTAGCATCTGGGACTCGCAACTTAGAGCTATA
Source organism: Apium graveolens (assembly GCF_009905375.1). Lineage (NCBI taxonomy): Eukaryota > Viridiplantae > Streptophyta > Magnoliopsida > Apiales > Apiaceae > Apium > Apium graveolens. Next base: position 82,214,799 of record NC_133654.1, on the reverse strand, counting down.
CAAGGAAAGAGGTGTCGCCACTTGGTTTCATTCTTAGCCAAAAAGAATCCATTCATAACTCACTATGTTTTCTAAGGAAATCCAGCTCTCTAGAGAACAAGGGGTCGTAACCTGGATCTACAAGGGTTCTAGGGTCACAAGTTGAGTACTCTAGAGAATAGAGGTCACAAGTAAGCTCTAAGTATCAACCTAGGAGTCGTAACTTACTTTTTTTCCAAAGAAATACTAATTCTAAGTGCTTTATGCGCAAGTGACTAGGAACAAAGCCAATGAAGCACTCTACTACCTTGTATACGCAAGTTAGAGGATCGTTAATATCTTCCAAGTAATAAAATCACCTTTTGGACGTAACATGACATGAAAGAGGCTCCAGGGACGCAAGTTACTTTGGTTTTGCAAGTTGTCATTGCAAAATGCTTGGTTAATAGGGTGCCACATGTCCTTTTTCTCTCTCACCTACTTACCAGCCTATGCAGTTGGAATTGTATTTCTCTCTTATTGAATATTGTGAAGCTCTTGCAAATTATTCTCAACACCTTAATATATTGATTTGACAATGAGAGGTCATGTACATTTGTTTACTCATCAGTTAAAGACTTACATGTTAGATACAATCATCATTTATAACTTCTTTAATTATATTGTTAATTATTTGATAAGAATTATGAGTTTTTAGAGTGATAGATACAAGCCATACATTTGATAGCTTATAACTTGTATTGGCTTTATCTATTTGTAACTTTGAATAATTTTTCAAAGGTGTAACTAACCCATTACTGTTTAATTTCTTAATAGAAGAATTATTCCATGCAATCTCTTATGTTTGTTTATTTCATTTTAAAGTTGAAAAATGAAGAACATATATTCAGCCCTTCTCTTTATGTACCTTTTGGACCTAACAATTGATATCAGATCTTGTTGATCGATATACAGATCAGATCCATTAGATTAGCAAGTTTTTGTTGATTTTGGTTGTACGGAGTCTAGAAGTGCTTTCGGTGTGTATATCTGATTTTGGGTTTTTTGGTTTTGACTTGACTAGTTTTGGTATTATTGGCTGACTGGGTGTTTGTGTTTTGAGACCGTATATAGCGAAATTTCTCAGATCTAAAAATATGAGTACTCTGAAAGTTAGTAGTATTCAGGTTCCTCAGTTCGATAAATTGAGATATAATCTATGGAAGAAAAAAATGTTTTTATATATTCAGTTTTCAAATCCATAATATATGAATGTCTTAAGGAATGGAAGACATATGCATATGAAGGAACGTCCATGCATTCCTGGATCTAGAATGTCATATCTTGAATCAGAATGGACTGCTCATAATAAAGAATTGATTGCTTTGGATGAAGGCTTGTAGATTATTTTGGTGGATTCAATGGATGATGACATGAGTCACCAAATTATGGTATGTGAGAGTTCCAGACACATGTGGGAGACCATAGAACTACTGATGGAAGGAATTAAAGATGTCAGGAAAAATCAACTGGATATCTTGACTTCACAATATGAGGCTTTTAAGTCCTTGCCTGAAGAAAGTATAACCCATGTCTTTGAAAGGCTTAACCAGTTGTTGAATAAATAGAGTATCCATGGAAATACTTATATTCAGAGAGAAGTCAACAGGAAGTTTATGTTGGTCCTACCTCACCACTTAGAGAATAAAGCTTCATATGTTCATGAACGTGTTGATTTTGAGACCATGACACTTGAGAAGTTGTATGGTAAACTGAAGTTACATGAAATGGAGTAGGAACAAAGAAAAATCATCTATGGTGGTGGTAAAGTTGATAGTAAGAATCCTGAACTACTCAAGACAACTACTCTTGTGGAAAGTGGATTCAAAGAGCTTGATATTATTGCTGAAAAGCCAAAGTCTAAAGCTAAAACGCTCTTTGAGGATGAGATGGATGATGGAGACCTCTCTGGTAATCTAAGTGACTAATATACCACTAAAAAGCTGCAAATTATGGAAGATCCTACTATGACCAACCTAATAGGGATGTTCAGTAACATCAGGTTCAAAAGGAATCAAGTCTTTAGGAGTTCTGGAAGCAGCAATTATGGACGGAGGTCAAGTTCATCTTTTCGATCTGGCTACAAGACATGGATAGTAGACAGAAACAAGTTCAGATGCTACAATTTTGATGAGGTTGGACATTTTACCACCGAACGTAGAAAGTCTCAACAAGCAAAGGATAAAGGGAAAGCTTATCAGAAGAGTAACTTAAGTAGCTCAAGAAAGTATTCAGTGAAATCTTACATAGCTGAATGGAAGAGCTGAGATAATAACGATGATGAAGAAGAGTAGTATAAAAATCTTAATTTGATGGCAGAATCTTCTTCACAGGTACAATTACGATGTTCATGTTGTACCTACTGATAATTTATGTGAAAATGAACAGTGTGTTTCTTTTAGACAGACCATCTTTGTGTATGACTATGTATTTGCTCATCACTATCTTAAGATACAATGCAAGACTAAGGAATGCATTGATCAATAAAATACCTTAAAAGAATTGTATAGAAACTGTTGTACTACACTTAGATGCACAAAAGAGACTGTTGAGGATCTTAAAGGAGAACAAAAGAAAGTCAAACATAAAAATGATAAGTTAGTTCTTGATAGGGTCACTGTGGAAAATCTTAAGCAAAATAATGCTTATTTAGAGCTTAAGATTAAGAAGCACCTTGAGACAGAGGAAGGGCTTAATAAAAAGAATGCAGAATTAGAAACTAAATTGCACGCTTTTTGTGACGGCCTCAACCCCGGGGTCAGGGGCTGACTTCACTAAAATATAAAAAATCATGAATATAAACTACTAATTAACCATTATTATATAAACACGACCCCAAACCAAGATCTGACACAGGTTCAAGTATTATTTAGGTTACACACTACAACTAATTTATTCAACAACCCGACACTCTAACATATTACAGCAACTTATCAGACCTCATGGTCTGATACAAACTACCTCAGAAGAGCCGGGACCGGAGGGGGCTGACACCCTATTCTTCCATGGCCTGACTGGTCCTAGATATCTACAATATATCAATGCAAAGCAAGCTGCAAGGGTGAGCAATCAATTGCTCAACAGTACCACTATATGAATAACAAGTAAAGCAGTGTATATACAAACAACATAGGAACAGAAATCATAACTCGTTAACGAAAATAAGTAAAACAGGTATAAACTGGATATCAACCACTAGCATGCTTTATAAAAATGTATCATCAGTTGTGTGCTGTGTGAATACCAGAGTCCAATTTTAGCATGCTATTTTCATTTATAAATCCACTATTCCATTACAAGAAGCACCAAAATCATCTGTTCCATTACGGGAACCACTAAACCAAAATCAGATATATAATTGGACGAATCTAGGGACAGCTGATTAGTCCATCCCACCACAAACCTGTTCCGAAACTCAGAGACTAGCTAGGTCTCTGTCACACTGGACTAAGCGGTTTAAATAGGGCGCCAACCGACCTAGCCACTTACGCAAACCCGCTGGGCCGTTACGGGCCTCTTACGTAACCATCCAATATCTGATCCATTTTTATCCAGTTTCCAAAATCAATTATACCTATCTCTTTTAAACAGTTATACACATCAAATTTTCCAAAATCTTTCCAGTTTTAATTATAATCTAGAGATAGGCATTTTCAGAAGTCACTTTTCCCCCAAAACGTAAGTTAATAAAACTATTTAAACACGGGGGATACGTAACTTAAGACGTTATGTTCCAGTACGTAAATTAAATCAACATCATTCATATATACTGAACTGTAAAAGATTTGTTCAGGGGTACTTGCCTTGCGAAGCTTTACACTAACACTGGCTTGACTCTAAACCAACTTTAACTAATGGGTTCTTCGACTTGAACCTAAAGAATCGAAACAACCTAGGTTAGACCACTAGTTATGCTTGACATATCCTCGCTAGACAATTACCCAACGATAACGATTCCCGACTCATACATATTCTTATAATATTGTACACGTATTAATAATACACGTAACAATCAAGGTTCGATTCGTATTTAAAAATAATTTTCATAAAATTTGGACAACGACTCCTCTATTTATAGACCTACCCGTCGAAACATCAATCGACGTCAATTCCCAACAAACCAAATTCACAATTTATATATCACTATGCCTCGTCACGCGAAAAGTTATTTACGTTCCGAAAATAATTTATACGAATCGTTTTATTTATTTAAAATATTTAGGATTCAGATAAAAATCATCACCGTCCACCGTCTTCTCGTAAAAGTCATCGCGGACGGCGATAAAATTTCGCGAGTACCCGATTAATTCTAAAATTTCCAACACAAAATTTTATCGATTATTTCAAAAAATCATTTTCAACATGAGTAATTAATATCATGAATATTAATCAATAAATCCCTGCAAGAAAAGGAATTTAAATTAACAATCTGCAACAATCCAGCCAACAACATATAAACGGCCCAACAGAGAAGGCCCAACAATTTGGCCCAAACTACAAAGCCCAACAACAATTAGCCCAACAGAACCAAGCCCAAACCAAAAATATAGTCGCGCAACACCGCACAGCCATGCCACACACGCGTCACCGTGCGAAAATACACACACACACACTACTCACACATACACACACTCACACACACAATTGCACACATAAATTTGCACATAATCACACATATACACGTGTATATATATGCGTATAATCGAGCACACACCCCACCACCACTACCACGCCGGAAACCGGCGGCGATAACGACAAACGAAAGGAAAACGACAACCAAACAGTGTGAGCGGGCGGCATAAAAAATTACCAAGAAAAGGAAGCAACAGGGCGAGAGAAAACAGAGGGATAAAGAGATAGAAAGAGAGAGAGAGAGAGAGAGAGAGAGAGAGAGAGAGAGAGAGAGAGAGAGAGAGAGAGAGAGAGAGAGAGAGAGAGGAACGAGAGCGAACAAAAGAGCTGAGAGTGAATCTAGTACAGGGGGTGGGGGGGTATTGGGTTTATTTTTTTTATTTACTGATAACAGATGTTGCACAAGAGAAGTAACTCGTGTCCCCCTGTTTTGTAAATCTGACGCGTGTTTGCAAGGATAATTACGAACGTTTCTGGCTCGGTTACCATGTAATTCGAAATTACGGACCGAGGTGCACATAAAACAATCTCCAAAAATTACCAAAATAATCTTAAAATGTTAGAAATATCCCGGAGTAAATAAAAACATAATTTTCATAATTTTTAAATAAATTTTAAAACCCATCTTAGACCCGCATTTAATGATTAAACGAAACAACGCGCGGGTAAAATGAATCCCAAAAATCTCCAAAATAATTTTAAAATTCTCAGAATATTATGAACTTAAAAAAATATGAATTTCATAATTTTTGAAGAATTCTGGATTTAAATACTGATTTTTCAATTAAATGCAATCAAAAAATCATTTAAAGAGAAATAATTTATGAAATATTGATTTCGAACTTTTATAAAATCCCAAAACTAATTATTGAAACTATGAAATCATAAAAACAATTTTAAAGACAATACAAATATTTTTGAAAATAAATTTTCATAAACCACTTTTTAAAGCGAAATAAAAATAATGTGGTTCAACAAATAATTATACGAATAATCCTCACAACCCAACAATCACATACAAATAGTAATAAACAAAGAACCGCTGTCAAAATCAATATACAACTTTTTATTTAATTAATTACGCAATAATTATACATTTAAATAATACAAAAATATAAGAGTCGTTATATCATTTTCCCTTAAAAAATTATGTCTTCAGAATCTTAACTACTTAAACAAGTGAGTATATTTGTCAAGCATATCTGACTCTAACTCCCAGGTAGACTCTTCTACCCTAGGGTTTCTCCAAAGTACTTTAACTATAGGAATAGACTTATTTCTAAGTACACGCTCCTTACGATCTAAAATATGAATTGATCGTTCCACATAGGACAAATCTGACTGAAGCTCGATTGGTGCATACTCAATTACATGATTTGAATTAGGCATGTACGGCTTCAACATGGATATGTGGAATACATTATGAAGATGCTACAACTATGGCGGTAACGCTATCTCGTATGCGACTTTTCCTATTTGCTTCAAAACTTCAAATGGCCTTATATATCTGGGGCTAAGCTTACCTTTCTGTCCAAATCGAACTAACCCTTTTCATGGTGATACCTTCAACAATACCAATGACCCTATCTCAAGATTCATATTTTTCTGATGTAAATCTGCATTCTTCCTATGTCTGTCTTGGGCGGCTTCCAACCTTTTCTGAATCAATGCCACTGCATCTCTAGTCTGTTGCACTATCTCAGGTGCTAACACTTTCTTTTCTCATACTTCGTCCCAATACAAGGGCGATCTGCATTTACGTCCATACAAAGCTTCATAAGGTGGCATTCTGATGCTAGCATGATAGCTGTTGTTATAAGAAAACTCAATCAACGGTAGATGATCATCCCAGTTTCCCTTGAAATCCAAAGCACAAACCCTTAACATATCTTCTATTTTATGAATCATTCTCTCACTTTGGCCATCTGTTTGAGGATGATAAGCAGTGCTCATGTTTAATTTAGTTCCCAAACACTCTTGAAACTTAGTCCAAAATCTTGAGTTGAATCTTGGGTCTCGGTCTGATACGATGGACACGGGAACTCCATGCTTGGTTACTATTTCATCCAAATACATTTTAACCAACTTTTCCAAAGAATATCTTTCGTTGATAGGGAGGAAATGTGCTGACTTGGTCAATATGTCGATGATTACCCGGATAGCGTTATGATTCGACTTTGTCTTCGACAATCCTACCACGAAATTCATTGCAATCTCTTCCCATTTCCATTATGGATTCTCCAAGGGTTGCAACAATCCACTTGTCCTTTGATGTTCATCCTTTCACGTCTAACATATGTGACATTTACTGACCCAATCCGTAATCTCCTTTTTCATTCCTGGCCACCAGAAGTTCTTCTTTAAGTCTTGATACATTTTGGTACTCCCCGGGTGAATAGAGAACCTAGAATTATGAGCTTCCTGCAGAATCTCATTCTTCAATTCAATCACATTGGGAATCCATATCCTTAAAGAAAACCTGAACATACCTTTGTTATCCTTTTGAGTACAAACTTCTTCTCCCGTCAAATTATCCAATCCTTTATTTATAACTTTCTCTTGACACTTTCTTATTCTTTCCATCAATTCTGGCAGAAAAGTGATTTCATATAATCGCTCTTTGTTACCTTGTGGCACTCGAACTTCAATTTCCAAGTTTTCCAATTCCCTTGCGAGTCCTTGAAAAACTTTATTCTCATTTAATCTTTCCTTCCTACTTAAGGCATCTGCTATCGCATTGGCTTTGCCCGGATGATAGTTGATGGAACAATCGTAATCCTTGATCAACTCTAACCATCTTTGTTATCTCATGTTCAAGTCCTTCTGGGTGAATATATACTTTAAGCTTTTATGATCCGTATAGATGTCACACTTCTCTCCGTACAAGTAATGCATCCATAGCTTCAATGCGAATACTATTGCTGCTAATTCCAAATCATGCACTGGGTATTTCTCCTCATGGGGTTTTAACTGCCTGGACGCATAAGCAATAACCTTATCATGTTGCATTAACACACAGCCTAACCCTTTTAGAGAAGCGTCACTGTAGATCACGAAATTCCCTGTTTCATCTGGTAATGCTAACACAGGTGTTGTCACTAGTCTTTTCTTCAATTCCTGAAAACTTTCTTCACATTTCTCGATCCAAACAAACCACTCAATTTTCCTGGTCAGCTTGGTCAATGGAGTTGCAATCTTGGCAAAGTCCTTCACAAATCTTCGGTAGTAGCCTGCTAGTCCAAGAAAACTTCTAACTTTTATCGGAGTCTTCAGTTGTTCCCATCTGGATACAGCTTCAATCTTTACGGGATCCACTTTAATACCATCCTTACCCACTATATGACCCAAAAACTGAACTTCATCCAACCAAAATTTGCATTTCGAAAACTTAGCGTACAGCTGCATTTCTCTCAGCCTTTACAGAGCAATCCTTAGTTGTTCAGCATTGTTGTCTTTAGTCTTCGAATATATGAGAATGTCATCAATAAATACAATAACAAATTTATCCAAGTACTCCTTATACACCCGGTTCATTAAATCCATAAAAGTTGCTGGTGCATTAGTTAATCCAAATGACATCACTAAGAACTCGTAATGGCCATACCTGGTTCTAAATGTGGTCTTCGGTATATCTTCAGGCTTAATTTTCAGCTGGTGATAACCCGATCTTAAGTCCATCTTCGAAAAAAAACAACACGCTCCTTTAAGCTGGTCAAACAAGTCATCAATCCTGGGTCGAGGATACTTATTCTTGATGGTTAACATATTTAGTTCCTGATAATCGATACACAACCTCATGCTTCCGTCCTTCTTCTTTACAAATAACACTGGTGCGCCCCACGGGGACACACTTGGTCTAATTACCCCTTTATCCAAAAGTTCCTGAAGTTGCTTAGATAATTCCTTCATCTCTACTGGGGCCATACGATAAGGAGCCTTTGAAACTAGTTTCACTCCCGAAATTAGGTCGATAGAGAATTCAATCTCACGATCAGGTGGTAATCCTGGAAACTCATCTAGAAAAACATCCAAAAATTCACTAACTATGGGAATCTCATCCAAACTAGGCGTCTTTTTCTCAGTGTCCAAAATATGGGCTAAGTACGGCTCACATCCTTGTCTCAACAGTTTTCTTATTTTCAGTATCGAGAGAAATTTCTTTTCCTGTTTCTGTCCTTGGTAAGTTATTCTGACATTATCTTCGGTATACATCAAAATTTTCTTTTTCTTACAACCGATATTTGCCTTATGCTGGGACAACCAATCCATTCCTAGAATCACATCAAATTCTCCTAACTCAAAGGGTATTAGGTCCACTAAAAAGGAATGCCTGCAGATTCCTAGTTGACACCTATGGCAAAATTATCTTACTGAAACTTTAACCTGATTGGCCACTTCTATGGTCAAGGGCTCATCTAAACCTTCCAACATTAAATCTATACTACTTACACATTCTTTTGATATAAAGGATTTAGACGCTCCCGAGTCAAACAAAACTTTAACAGGCATAAAATTAAGAGAAAACGTACCTGCAACTACACCTGAATCCTGAGCATTAGATCTCTTGGTCATCTTGAAGGTTCTGGCTCTTGCTGTGCTGGTTTCCGGTCCTTGAGATACACTACCTCCTATGCTACCCTGAGTAGCGACCTTATAGTTTCTGAAAATGTGTCCAACCTTACCACACGTTAAGCAGGTAACTCCGGGGTTCCCTGAATTACACTTTGACGCATAATGGCCTTTTTGATCACACTTAAAACACTGGACATCCTTTCTGCATTGACCATTATGCTTCTTACCACATGACTTACATTCCACGATTAGCTTGGTTGATTGAGCTGGGGCAGAGGCAATTGAGGTGACACCTGAACTCATCTGGGAAAAGCCTTATCTCCTGAATCTCTTATTTCTATTCCGTCCAAATTTCCTTGAGAACTTCTGACTGGACTCTTCTCGATCCACCTTATTAGTACCACTATCAAACTTCCTTTTCTTATTGCTTCTCTCCTTGGAGTCCAACTTCTGATCACTTTCAATCACTAGGGCGGCCTGAACTACAGAGGTATACGTCTTGATCTTCAAAGCCACCACTCCACTACGAACTTCAGGTTTTAATCCTTGTTGAAACCTCCTAGCTTTCTGAATCTCGGTATTCACATATCCAGGGGCTAATCGGGCCGATTCTGTCAACTTGGCCTCATATTCAGCCACACTCTTCTCTCCTTGCTTCAATTCCAAAAACTCCACATCCAATTGACTCTGTAAACAATTCGGAAAGTACTTTTCTAGGAATAACTCGATAAATCTGGCCTAAGAAACATGACCCTCTCCTTCTAGTGCACGCGTGGATTCCCACCAAAAACATGCTTCAACCTTAAGAAAATAACTAGCATAATCCGTCTTAGAATCATCACTGACCTGAATAAGGGTAAAGGCCTTCTCCATTTCCTTAAGCCAAACTCTAGCGGCAATCGGGTCTACCTCGCCCTTAAACTCTGGGTGTTTGACTGACTGAAAGGACTTGAAGCTAACGGTTTATTTTGGCTCTCTCGACTGGGGTTGCTACTGAAGCTGCAACTGTTGTTGGATTTGTTAGTGTTGTTGTTGTATGAATTGTTGTTGTTGTTGCCGCTGTTGCAGAAATTGTTGTTGTTGTTGCTGCTGGAATTGTTCTTGCTGCTAAGCCACCTGATTAGACTGTTGTCGCAACAAACTTCGTAATCCACCCATGGTTGGGCCCCCATCAGAGTTCCTGCTAGAGGATTTGGACGTGATATTCTTCTTGGTAGGCATTATCCTTAAACACAACAAAAAGGTTTTATATGAAAATTATGCCCCTGGATAGCAACATTTTTATGCATCAGGAGAATGATGCCGCAATTAAATATTCCCTTCCTTATTTACTTGGGGTCCACCACGATGCATAACTAAATTTAACAAAACCAGCAATAAATACAACAATAACAGTAACAGTAATAATAACAGTCCAAAGAAAATGAAACCAACAACAACTGTATAATAGGAAGAACTACAGTACAACAATAGTACAAATCCATCCAACAACTACAGTACAATACTAGAAATAAAACCGAGTACACAACAAAACTGGCTATCATAGCAGCCTCTTCCTACTACAAACTACAATAACATAATATACATACATAAAGGAAACAATTACAGAACTCCTGCAAACCAACTCCGAGCTCTGTATCTCACTGCGACAACTATGATCTAACCACTACCACTGCCACCGATAGATCCTAGCTCAAATACCAACCAGTTCACCAGATCCCGGTACTGAGCAACCCTGAACTCTAAGCTAATAAACGGTCAATGAACCTAGCAATCTCCACAACAGTCTGAGTCAGGGATCGCACTCGCTCCTGAACATCGGGTGAAGGGGCAGGGATGCCTTGATAAGGGCCAACTGGTATCTGATCAAGCTGTGTAGCTATCCCAAGGCTCTGCTCTTTAATGAAAGACTGGTTCACCGCTCGGTAAACATGGTAGGGGATCAGGGAAGAAGCACCTGAAGGAACAGATGGAGGGACAGGAGGTCTCAAGGTGGAAGAACTAGGACCATAACCTGGAGGGAAATCCCTAACAGCAGATACTAACCTTCGTACCCAACAAGGACGGGCACTAAGTCCTGACATACCTCCTGGTGCAAATGGGGGAACTAGTGGGGGAGGCAAGGGAGTCTCCTAAGCTATAACGTCCAGAGTCCTATCAGAGTCTGAACTATCCAAATCTGACATGTTCTCCCGGGATGGAGAACTAAAAATCACTATGGGCCACTGCCAACAATATAAATATACAGGAAGGACACAACAAGGTTAAGGCATTTCAATCAAAACATCAATAAATGCCAGGGTAACACCGTCGGAACCCTCGATTGACTCTTAGGGTTGCTCCTCTAATTGAGTTGCTGACTCACACTTTAGGACACACTTCCTACACCTTTTTGACTCAATCCTTAACCTAAATCAGGGACTTGAACCTGGAGCTCTGATACCAACTGTGACGGCCTCAACCCCGGGGTCAGGGGCTGACGTCACTAAAATATAACAAACCACGAATATAAACTACTAATTAACCATTATTATATAAACACGACCCCAAACCAAGATCTGATACAGGTTCAAGTATTATTTAGGTTACAATACTACAACTAATTTATTCCACAACCCGACACTCTAACTAATTATAGCAACTCATCAGACCTCATGGTCTGATACAAACTACCTCAGAGGAGCCGGGACCGGAGGGGGCTAATACCCTATTATGCCATGGCCTGACTGGTCTCCTAGACATCTGCAATATATCAATGCAAAGCAAGCTACAAGAGTGAGCAATCAATTGCTCAACAGTACCACTATATGAATAACAAGTAAAGCAATGTATATTAAACAGCATAGGAACAGAAATCATAACTCATTTACGAAAACAAGTCAAATAGGTATAAACTGGATATCAACCACTAGCATGCTTTATACAAAGGTATCATCAGTTGTGTGTTGTGTGAATACCGGAGTCCAATTTTAGCATGTTATTTTCATTTATAAATCCACTGTTCCACTACAGGAAGCACAAAATCATTTGTTCCGTTACGGGAACCACTAAACCAAAATCAGATATATAATTGAACGAAACCTAGGGAAAGCTGACAGTCCATCCCACCACAAACCTGTTCTAGAACTCAGTCACTAGCTAGGTCTCCATCACGCTGGACTAAGCGGTTTAAATAGGGTGCGCAACCGACTTAGCCACTTACGCAAACCCTCTGGGCCGTTACGGGCCTCTTACGCAACCATCCAATATCTGATCCGTTTTTATCTAGTTTCCAAAATCAATTATACCTATCTCTTTTAAACAGTTATACATAGCACACTTTCCAAAATCTTTCCAGTTTTAATCACAATCTAGAGATAGGCATATTCAGAAGTCACTTTTTCCCCAAAACGTACGTTAATAAAACATATTTAAACACGGGGGATACGTAACTTAAAATGTTATGTTTCATTACGTAAATAAATCAACAATTATTTATATATACTGAACTGTAAAAGATTTGTTCAGGGATACTTGCCTTGTAAAGCTTTACACTAACACTGGCTTGACTCTAAACCGACTTTAAGTACTGGGTCCTTCGACTTGAACCTACAGAATCGAAACAACCTAGGTTAAACGACCAGTTATGCTTGACATATCCTCGCTAGACAATTACCCAATGATAACGATTCCCGACTCGTACATATTCATATATTATTGTACACGTATTAATAATACACGTAACAATCAAGGTTCGATTCGTATTTAAAAATAATTTTCAGAAAATTTGGACAGCGACTTCTCTATTTATAGACCTACCCGTCGAAACATCAATCGACGTCAATTCCCAACAAACCAAATTCACAATTTATAATTCACTATGACTCGTCACGCGAAAAGTTATTTACGTTCCAAAAATAATTTATACGAATCGTTTTATTTATTTAAAATATTTAGGACTCAGATAAAAATCATCACCGTCCACCGTCTACTCGTAAAAGTCATCGTGGATGGCTACAAAATTTCGCTGGTACCCAATTAATTCTCGGATTTCTAACGCGAAATTCTATCGATTATTTGTAAAAATCATTTCAAGATGAGTAATTAATATCATGAATATTAATCAATAAATCCCTGCAAGAAAAGAATTTAAATTAAAAACTTGCAACAGTCCAGCCAACAACACACGAACGGCCCAACAGAGAAGGCCCAACAATCCGGCCCAAACTGCAAAGCCCAACAACAATTAGCCTAACATAACCTAGCCCAAACCAAAAACACAGTCGCGCAACACCGCACAGCCGTGCCACACATGCGCCACCCCGTGAAAACGTACACACACACACTACTCACACACGCACACACTCACACACACAATTACACACATAAATATGCACATAATCACACACATACACGTATATATATGCGTATAATCGAGCACACACCCTCACCACCGCCACCACGCCGGAAACCGGTGGCAACAGCGGCAAAAGAAAGGAAAATGGCAACAAAACAGGAAGAGCAGGCGATATAAAATTTACTGGGAGAAGGAAGCAACAGGGCGAGAGAAAATAGAGGGATAAAGAGATAGAGAGAGAATAGAGGGATTCGAGAGGAACGAGAGAGAACAAAAGAGCTGAGAGTGAATCGAGTACACGGGGATGGGGGGTATTGGGTTTATTTTTTTTATTTACTGATAAAAGATGTTGGACAAGAGAAGTAACACGTGTCCCCTGTTTTGTAAATCTGACGCGCGTTTGTAAGAAAAATTACGAATATTTCTGGCTCAGTTACCCTGTAATTCGAAATTAACCAACCGAGGTGCACATAAAAAAATCTCCAAAAATTACCAAAATAATCTTAAAATGTTAGAAATATCCCTGAGTAAATAAAAAACTAATTTTCATAATTTTTAAATAAATTTTGAAATGCAACTTAGGCCCGCATTTAACGATTAAACGAAACAACGCGCGGGTAAAATTAATCCCAAAAATGTCTAAAATAATTTTAAAATTCTCAGAATATTATGAACTTAATAAAATATAAATTTCATAATTTTTGAAGAATTCTGGATTTAAATACTGATTTTTCAATTAAATGCAATCAGAAAATTATTTAAAGAGAAATAATTAATGAAATATTAATTTCTAACTTTTATAAAATCCCAAAAATAATTATTGAAATTATGAAATCATAAAAACAATTTTAGAGACAATCCAAATATTTTTGAAAATAAATTTTCCATTAAACCACTTTTTAAAGCGAAACAAAAATAATATATTTCAACAAATAATTATACGAATAATCCTCACAACCCAACAATCACATACAAATAGTAATAAACAAAAAACAGCCGTCAAAATCAATATACAACTTTTTATTTAATTAATTACGCAATAATTACATATCTAAATAATACAAAAATATACGAGTCGTTATACTTTTACTGATTGTACAAATATTGCTAAGAAGCTCATAGCTGATCAAGTAGTTGGTGGAAAAGTTGGGATTGGTCTAAACTATGATGAACTTAAAAAATGTTCTAAGAAACGAGTAGTTGAAAATGACCCTAATTAGAAAGTCATTAATCCCCCTAGTACACCCCATGTTCTTAAGGAAGCTAAGAAACATATGTTTAATAAAGCTACTGTAGAGCCCTTTGATGAAGATAATCTTTATATTCATCATGAGATGCTTGTTGAGGATCTCGAGCTCTCAAGGAGACAAAAGGGAAAGAAACATATGCATGTTGCTAGTGACACTGACTTATCTTTTGGTGGACTAGGTTTTACTTCCAAGACTAAGAAAAGTAGAAATAAAATGGCAGGATAGAAGCTAATGGCCCTAGGAATTTATGTAATAATTTTGGTTCTACTTGTAACCTTACTCATGCTTGTATAAAGGTTAAAGTAGACAATGCTAAGAATACTTATGTACATAACATGCCTAAAGTTTCTAAGTCTAACAACTTTATTTACATGCCATGTGCAGTTTCTTTCTTGAACATTTATCTTAATTTCACAAACTCACATAATACATCATAATCATGATAAGCATGCTATCAAGAACACTGGTAGAACAAAAACTGCAAGCCCTCCTAAATCTAGAAAAGTGGCACATGTTACCAAGTACAAGAGAAAGTTTGTTGGTACATCTAAAAGTAACAAGGAATTAGTCGATGATAAAGCAAAAATTGTTAAGCTTGTCAATTCTATCAGAAAAACGGTTAAATATTCAAATGCTTATAAGTCTTTTTGACCCAAATAAGTTTGGGTACCAAAAAAAATCTAATCATCTTTGTTTTTGAAGGATTAAGCAGAAGGTCATGTAGATTCTGGACAGTGGATGGTTAAGGCATATGACTAGATATAGAGCCCTGCTATCAAAGGTGGTTGAGAAAGCTGGCCCGGTGGTTAGTTTTGGACATGACGGCAAAGGTTATACAACGGGATATGGCTGTTTGAAAATTAGAAATGTCATCATTGAAGAAATCTCTCTGATTGAAGGTCTTATGCATAATCTCCTCAGTATCAGTCAATTATGTGACAAAGGATGTGAAGTATTGTTCAATAAGGAGAAGTGTTTAATCTCTAATCAGAAGAATGAGAAGTTACTCTCAATGGAGTGAGAAAAGGTGATTTATTTGTAGCTAACTAGACTTTTGCTGAAGATGGGAAAGTAATGTGTTTCTACAGTAAAGCTTCTCAAGATGAAAGTTGGTTATGGAATAAGACGCTCTCACATTTGAACTTCAAGACCATGAATTCTTATGTTAAGAGGAAATTGGTGAGAGGTTTACCTGAGATGGAATTCAGTCTGGATGGAGTTTGTGAAGCATATGAGAAAGGAAGTCAAAGAGAGCATCACAGAAAAAGAAGACAATAACTGACATCACTGAACCATTACAACTCACTCATATGGACTTGTTTGGCCCTGTCAATAAGACAAGTAATGATAGTCAAACTATCTCTAGGACTAGTCCTCAAGCCTCAGATTCTGGATATCAAGCTGGAAATAACTCAAGGGGAGCAGAACAAGAAGCAGAATAAGGATCCACTAGTCAAACTTAACATAATTCTGGAAATGCAGAGTCATAAAGGGCTAATCTACCAAGAAAAAAAGTATGGATTAAAGATCATCCTTGATATTTGGTACTTAGTGATCCAGATAGTGGAGTTCAGACTAGAAGAGCTATAGCAAATGAATGTTTTTATTTTGGGTTTCTATCTCAAATGAAACCGAAAAAAGAAGATGAAACTCTTGAAGATCCGGATTCGATAATTTCTTTGCAAGAGGAACTCAATCAGTTTGAAAGACAAAAAGTATAGAAGCTTGTACCCAGGCCTGAAGATAAATCTGTGATTGGCACCAAATGGGTTTTCATAAACAAGCTTGATGAAGAGTGGTTGCTAAGGGATATTCTCAAGAAGAAGGAATTGATTACGATGAAACCTTTGTACCAGTTGTTAGACTTGAAGCCATAAGGATGTTTTTAACATTTGCAACATATTCAAATTTTAAGGTATATCACATGGATGTGAAAAGTGCATTCCTGAATGGTGAGTTTGAAGAAGAGGTCTATGTGGAATAACCCTCTGGCTTCATAGATCCTGAGCTAGAAGATTTTATGTATTTACTCTTCATGGCTCTTTATGGTCTAAAGTAAACGCCAAGAACATGGTATGACACTCTCTCATAATTTCTTCTTGAAAATGGTTTTACTAAAGGTGTCATAGATAAGAATCTATTTCATAAAAAGCATAAAAATGTTATCATACTTGTGCAAGTCTATGTTGATGATTAAATTTGGGTCTACGAATGATGCACTTTGTGCAAGGTTTTCTAAACTTATGCAAAATAGGTATTAGATGATTATGATGGGTGAGATGAACTTCTTCCTTGGACTTGAAGTAAACGAGAAGTAAGATGGTATCTTCATTTTTAAAATAAAGTACATCAGAGACCTTCTGAAGAAATATAAGTTGGAAGATTCAACATCTGTAAAGACTCTGATAGAAACTGTAACAAAACTTGATCAAGAAAAGTCTGGTAAGAAGGTGGATATCACTAATTATCGAGGCATGATTGGATCATTTCTCTACCTAACAACAAGTCATCCAGATATTATGTTTGCAACATGCTTATGTGCATAGTTCGAAGCTGATCCGAAAAAATCACATCTGATAGTTGTCAAAATAATTTTTAAATATCTGAAGTGTATACCTAATCTAGGTATTGGTATCTTAAATATACAGGCTTTGATCTCATTGGAAATATAGATTCTGATTACGCTGGTTGTAAGTAAGAAGCGGCATTCAATTTCTACATCTACTACCAAAGTTGAATACATTACTACTAAAAGCTGGTGTTTTCAAATTCTTTGGATGAGAAACGAACTCTGAGACTATGGACTTGACTTGAAGAATATTTCTATCTACTGTGACAACACAAGTGCCATAGCTATATCAAACAATCATGTTCAGCACTCTAAGACCAAACACATTGATATAAGGTATCATTTTATAAGAGAGAATATAATGAATGGTATTGTTGAACTTCATTATGTTTCCACAACGGATCAAATTGCAGACATTTTCACAAAGCCACTTGATGAAGTTAACTTCAACAAGTTGGTTAGTGAACTTGGCATATTGAATTTGTCCAATTAATTGGAAATTAACAAATGTAATTTGATGCGGGGAAACTTTACTTCCCAAATGATGATACTTTGAGAGGAATATAAGTTTACATATCTATTTTTATTATATTTTTCCATGTTTGTAAACTTATTTGAAGCTAACCGATTACCATGCTTCACTTGTTATATGCTAGTTGGTAAATAAGTTATAGTTTTTGAAGCAATATATTAGTTGTTTGATTGTTTACATGCTATATGCTTATCTCTGATGCAACCACTTATGATATTGATATTTAATTTAGCACGCACATCTTGATTCTATCATTTTGTGGTTTTAGATTCTATTACAACATTGATTGAGATGCAAGAACTTGTGTGATTAAAGGTTGTACTCTCTAGATTCTGGGTAACCTTGATAGTAAATGTCTTGGTCACTCTGAGTTTTAATCTATCTTGTGCTAGAATAAATGTGTAGCATAACTAGTGATAGTTGTTTGTTTATGTCAGGAGTAGAATATAATTGGTTCAGACTTGTTGTATCTAATAAACATTGGTACATGTTGAATTCACTCTTGACATAAATAACTAATTTTATGACTTTAAATGTTGATCATATATTGTTTAACTCTGAGGATCCCGCACTGCTTAATCTCTGACCGGGATATTAGATCCTAGCATAACATTAAAAATCTGATTACTTTATGCCAATCTTATTGCCTTGGAACAGTTTTTACCCCCTGTTCATTGTAATTCAAAAGCGAAAATACACGAAAGCGAACACGATCACAAGTAGTATAAGATATAAGTCATGTCGTTCCCACAGGGACTGGTTTAGGTTAAGTTCAGATTATGCACTTATGCAACAATGTATGATTATTACTCACTGCTAAGACAAATAATAAATTGAGTTATGATTTAACTAAGAGATTATACTAAATAACATTAACTAAGAGAATTACGGTTAAATTACTTATATGAGAATAAACATGGGATTCTAACTTCATTAAATACTTCATTCAAAGTTTATGTCTTTTACCCTAGCATGTGATGATGATGACAACTAATCAGATAACACGAAATTAGTATACGCTAACTTTCGTTATACGTATACCCTACTATCAAACATCTATAATTAAGATAGAAGTTGAATACACACCAATTATGCTTAGTCCCTATATGTCTATAAAGATTGAAAACATAATGGTTTAAGAGAAAGTTATCTATCGTGATTACATAGGGTGAATAAGATGGTTAAAATTACCCACGAATTATGCATGTCAATTCATACATAAACCTATACTAGCATGGCAAGTTCTAAACCTCTATATTCATTGTCGCTTCAATAGAGATTAACAAACAATCTTAGATGTTAGCTACGCATCATAGACGAATAAGCACAACCAAACTAGGAAATCATAAATCGCCAGACACAAAGTATTTAAAACAATTAACTATTGAAATCCATAGATAAATCCGTTAGAACCCCATGACAATGATTAGTTCATCATCGAACTCATCGTCACCCTGGGTTCCACTGAAAACATGATAATAAACAATATAAGAGTACTAGGGTTTAAAGATAAATCGAAAACAAGCATCCAAAGTATCAAATATATTGAAGAATACAAAAGTCTTATTCTTCGTAGCCGTCTTGTACTCATTATAGGAAAAGATACGGAAATGTCAGGAAGAAGTAATGAAACAGGAGAATAATCAACTGACCGGAGAAGAGATTTGTACTCAAAGGGACGAACAAGGTATACTAAGGTTTTCCTCAAGAATTTGGATTCCTCATGTGACTGAATTGAAGAATGAGATATTTCAAGAAGCTCATAATTCTAGATTTTCAATCTATTCGGGAAGCACCAAGATGTACCAGGACTTGAAGCAGAACTTTTGGTGCCCAAATATGAAGCGAGAAGTAGCAGAATGGGTTGTGAGGTGCTATACTTGTTAGAAAGTGAAGGCAGAACATCAAAGACCAAGTGGAGTAATTCAGCCTTTAAAGATTCCAGAATGGAAGTGGGAAAACATTGCCATGGATTTTATAGTAGGATTACCACGAATGAAGTTCGGACATGATGCTATATGGGTTATAGTTGATCGCCTTACGAAGTCGGCACGTTTTCTTCTGATTAACGAGAGGTCTTCATTGGATAGATTGGTCCACCTGTATGTGCGTGAAATGGTATTACGACATGGCATACCTATATCAATAGTATCAGACAGAGATCCACAATTTAACTCGAGATTCTGGAAGCAAATTCAAGAAAGTCTTGGCACCAAGTTGAATATGAGTACGGTGTATCATCTGCAGACTGATGGTCAAAGCGAGAGGACAATTCAAACAATTGAAGACATGTTGCGTAGCAGTGCGATTTATTTTTCGGGAAGTTGGGACGACCACCTGTCATTGGTAGAATTCTCCTATAACAACATCTATCACACCAGTATTGGCATGCCACCATACGAAGCTTTATACGGACGGAAGTTCAGATCACCAACCAACTGGGATGAAGTGAGAGAAAGAAAGATTTTAGGTCCGGAATTGGTGCAACAAATACATGAGATAGTCAAATTGATTCAGAAGAGATTACTTGCTGCTCAAGATAAGTAAAGAAAGTATGCAGACCCGACACGTAAGGATATCAGATTCCAATTAGGTGAAGCCATATTGCTGAAAGTATCACCGAGGAAAGGATTGTCTAGATTCGGCAAGAAATGGAAGTTAGCACCTAGATATATTGGTCCTTTTGAAGTTTTGAGTCAAGTAGGGAAGGTGGCCTATGAATTAGCTTTGCCACCTTGGTATCAGCACGTGCATAACGTGTTTCATGTGTTATTACTTTAGAAGTATAATCCTGATGCCAACCATGTGATAGAATATGAACCTATAGAGATTCAGGCTGACCTGTCATTTGTGGAGCAACCTATCAAAATACTCGACTGGCAAGAGAAGAGTCTTAGAAATAAGTTGGTCAAGTTGGTATGAGTACTTTAGAGAAATCCCAACGTTGAAGAGTCAACGTGGGAACTAGAGTCGGATATGCGTAGCCGGTATCCTCACTTATTCTCCAAGATTCTGAGAAAAGAATCCTTAAAGGGGTAGAGGATATTACGACCGGTATTTCTAAACCCTATGTATATATAATTATGTGTTTATAATTAAAATTTAAATTGTGTGGAATTATAAATGTGGATGATCTATATGACTGAGTGCCTATAAACTAAGTGTTTAATGTATTAGTTTATATAAAAAAATTTGAAAAGAAAATCTTATCATTTAGTATTTTTAAATGATAATCAAAAGTACTTCATTTTATATGAAAAATCGATTTTAATAATCTTTTAACAATAAATTCTCAAATTTTATATCATTAAATTTCTAAAATTTTATATCAAATTTTATGATATTTATTTTATGATTTATGGAGGTGCATTTATATTTATAAAAATTGTTTTATATAAATTAGTGAATTTTTAAATTGAAAATTACTTAGTTTCCCATGCATGCAAATACCCCACTAACCTTCTTTTATCCACTAAAAGACTAAACTACCCTTGCATGCACTTTTGCTTGGTTATTGGAGAAGGGCACTTTAGTACATTCCAAATTCCACTATTGAATTAGTTCATGATGAACCATAAAGAGAGGAGTTAACCCAAAACCACACTCCACTCAAGCTCATCATTTTCACTCTCAAATTTTCTCTCCTCCCCCTCTTTTTTTCTTCATTCGGCCGAAGCCCCTTCCCCCATTCCCTTCAATTTTTCTTCATCAAATCCTTGCCATTCTAGTGTAATTCCATTACCCATTCATATAATATACACCTTACAAGAAGTTCCATGCTTAGGAGATGAAGTTTGATGCTTGCATGTCTTGATTTTATGAGATCTCCAAAGAGAAACTCTTAATTCATGTGGATTAAAGAGTTCTCTATGAGATATACTTTTTATGTGCATAAACTAAGTGTTTCCATGAATAAAACTCTTTTAAAACCTTTTCATGCTACTGATCTTTAGTTGTAAAGTCATATTCTACTTTGCATGTTAGAGATAGGGCATTATTTTGAAGTATAATCATGTTATATATGCTCTTCTTTTCGAAAATGTACATTCATGCTTAGTTGGTGTTAAATTCGACCTTATATGTGCTTAAAATAAATTTTTTCCTTGATATTATGCTTCATCTTAGTTTTTAAAAGGTAGTGTGCATGATCTTTTAAAGTAGTTAAGTATTTTAAGTCGAATTTATGAGTTAATAATCCTCTTGTTTAGTCGAACTTGATTTAGTGATCATCTTGAGTTGCATGTTAAGTTTTATTTTGCATGTTGGTACTACAGGGCATTAATGATCTCCATTATTGGTTGAGACCTTATTTTAGAGTCTTATAGTAGTAAATTTACCTTGGTTGAGATTTAATTCGTGGTTTTAAAGTGGGAGTTAAGGTGGAAAGGCTAGGATAGAATCCTGAAATTTTTTCCAGATTTGCATGTGAGTTTTGTGTTGATTTTGAATGGACATTTCTTAGGCATTGTTAATCCCAAGCCACGGGGAGTTAAGAACTAGGGTATAATTGAGTCTAAAAGTCACAAATTAGAGAAACCCAACCATTTAGTGAGGTGCACACACCAAAATTTAGAATATGTCCAGCAGGGGACAGTTTTATTGCAACTTATAAATGAGGAGTTTTGACCATGTCATGTGTAGGCCCTCACTAGGCCTTGGTTATACCTAGTTAGAGGGACTGTCATAGGAGTTTTTTCATCCATAGTTTATAGGAATTGAGTTAAAATCATGTGTCATAAGTTAGTGCAAAACATGACACTTTCTGTCCACAAAACAGGGGAACATTGGACTTTAAGCTTAGGCCTAGGTAGGCCCAGGCTAGGTCCTTGAGCCACACCAAGTTTGAGAGTTGCCTCATGGTCAGAAGAGTCTAGTTTAGAAGTTTAAGAGGTAAACTTGAAGTGTAAGGGTGTCAATTGTACTCATAAACCCATTGGTGTTACCCTGAAATCACTTTAAATAGCAAAATTACTTAACCTTTAGTTTTAGGGCACTTATGAGTGAGGCCTAGGTTGACCACCATAGTTTTAAGATAGTATGAGGTCAGTAGAGTGTAAGGCCTAAGTCAGGGTCCATAATAACTTGATGGTTTAGAAAAGGCACTTTGAGTTATGAGGTCGATATTAAGAGTTTTAGCTAGTTTAGCATAACTAAGTGACTTGAGTAAGTGGAGTGAGATCATCCAAGCCTACTGATGCAATATAGTGTGTATGAATATATTATTATGTACTTAAATGTGTTATGTGAACATGTGTGGCTATGTGAACTATTATGCTTATAAGGTAATTATAAACGTGTATGTGTATATAAGCCTAAGTGCCAATGTGCGTAATTTCGGTTTATAATTAAGTTGAGTTAGTGAGTATATATTATATTGAAGTTATTATTATTTTATGTAGGCTCTCCAGACGAGGGTAAACATTCCATTAATTTCTAGTGAAGCTCCAGTTGCTCCCACCTGCCAGTCAAGTCAAGCCTTTCTCAAGGCAAGTGTTTCAACCTACCTTTTTGTGTATACTGCAAGATAGTGTTAGCCCAGCTTTTATATATGATGAAAGTATTCTAATTCACCTTGATATATATGATCCAAGTTGTTTTAAATCTATCTTTCGTAGTATATGCAAATGTCATGAACCCTCAAGCATCTATTGCAAGTAGTTTAACTTTGCTTGGAGATTTCTATGCAAGTAATTCAAAAGTCATACCATGCTAATATACCAAGTAATTCTGATGTGGAACCCTGTGCAAGTTATACTCAGTAACCTTATCTTGATACCTAAAAGTCATATATCCCTTAAAAGTCGTTCATGATTGCTTGATAACCCTATTCTTACCCCTAAAAGATGATACCATGTTGTACATTGAACTGATGCTCACCTTCTTTATATTTCAACACCTATGGCTTATCTGGAACCATTACCTTGAACCTAGTTTGACTTAGTTCCTTTATACTATCCGATAACCCTGCTAAATCTCATTGTCAAATTCCTTGTGAATAGAAACCTTGCAATTCCCTTGATAAAGTATAGTCTAGTTGATCATGGCCTTGAAATTTAGTGGACCTATTCCCTGTGCTTCAAAGTTGATCTAGAACCCTTGATAAAGATGCTCACTGTTTAAGAAATTAACCGTCACTTGGCATCAGTTTTTAAAATAAAAAGTTAAAATTTGGATTTCCAGTCCCAAAGGGGGACAAATATTTTCTTTAGATAGTGGATCTGGACTGAGACGCAAGTCCTTTCCACTCTTAATTTGTAGGCTTAAAAGTTGCCTAGGGATCCCATTAATGTTCTAGAATCCAGCGAGGTTCGGGATTACTTCGCGGCTGATCACCGGCTGTAATCTGTAGTGTCATAAAATGTCTTTTGATAAGGAAATGGTTTTGATTGGTTTTATTACAAGAAAAGATGCCATCACCCTGAATGTTTATCTCTTGATACTATATTGTTGAATCTTTAAATTCCATTGTTAATGTTTTATTCTTGTTTATGTATATTATAGCACTTGTTGAGCATTTGGCTCACTACTTGCTTACCCCGATATTACAGCTAGCAGATATGATTAGATTCAAGCAGACAGCGCGTAAGACTTGTGATGCTGATTCGTATGTTCGAGCTCAGGTAGTTAGTGATCGTTTTGTGTGAGGACTCGATATTAAAAATCAGGTTGTAATAGTTAATAGTATTGGGGTGTTCCAAACCCTAATGTAATAACCCCAATTTTTGGGAAATTTTTGAAACCCTTATGAATAGTGTTTTTGCTGAATGAGAAAACTTTTTATGCCACACTATGTAGGGGTCCTGATATGGATATTCTGAGATTTTATTAGTACTTTATATGGGATATAAGTGTATGTAAAGATCGTCAGAATCCAAATCCGAACACTTTGATTTTTCCCGGAAATACACTAGATACGGAAAGATTTGAGAAAAAGGTAACAGGATAAAAAGGATTTAAATTAAAGGATTATAGGAGAGGATCATAAAAGGAATATAATATATTGAGAAAGGTTAAGGGAACCTAAGTAATAAGATCCCGGGTATGATCCTTCAAACGATAAACGAAAACGAAAGTTAAGCGAACCGTATAACAGATCAGCGGTCATTAGGCAAACAATTAGGAAGTTAATCAAAGGGATTAGAGAGGATGATGTCACCCAACCAATGAGAAGAGGACAAGGAGGGGAGGATGACATCATGAGGATGACACAAGCATGACATGGGAAGGAAGGAGATGTGGTGGCTTTTTAACCACACAAAATCAAGGGCAACTAGGTAATTTACTAAAATAAACACAAAAATCAAACCAACCAAGCCAAGCAAATCATTTTTCATCAAAATCAAAAAGAAACCAAGGCATTGTTCTTCATGCTCTCGGCCAAAACAGAACCAGAACACTAAAACTGCTGTATCTCCTTCATTTCTCACTCAAATATTGTGTTCTATAGCTCATTGGAAAGGTATTGAGATGGCCTACAACTCTTTTTCACAAGTCTCGTCCAAATAATCATGGTAAGACCCTAATTTTTACAGTTCTTTAAATCGGACTTTTAGAAACTTCAAAGCCTAACTTTGTGTTCTTGATTTCTTTGGAAAGATCAAGCTTGTAGGAGGCTCCCTAAGGCTTCCTAGCAACCTAACACCTCCCAAGGAAGGTATAAACTTCAAACCCTAGCCTTTACTTTATTTGTTAGTAAGTTTAATGGTTGGTGTTGTGAAATGAGAAGCATGGATTGTGATTATTAGTAGTTTGGTTTGATTTGGAAGTGTTTTTGGTAATTGAAGCTTGATTATAGTTCATAGGTCGTGATTGTGGTTGTTTGAGTTGAAAACCTTGGAGATTATGGACTGATGTGGTATGGTTTAGGTGAAGTTTTGTTGTATTGATGGTTATGAGTTGGTTGGTGGTTAATTGGAGTAGTTTAAACATTGGTAATCGCGTAAACATAGCCGTCGTAACGTTCGATTTTCTTTGGACTGTTTTTGTGCATAACATTAGGACCCGAGAACCCCCTGCTAGATTATGACCACTGCCATGTTTAGATAGCTCATGTTACGAGCTTCGTTTTGATATGTAGTTCGTTCGATTCCGATGCACGGTTTAGGAGAAACGACCGTTTTAAGTAACGGCATTTCGCGAACGAAACTTTTCCCCTCGCCTTACTTTGAAACATAGGTTAAAGACCAAAAAGGGTTAATTAATGCATGAAACATTTATGGTAAGTGTGTTAGGCAGTTGGTAAGACACTCGCGAAGGAATCGCCTTAAAACTCGTAAAGGTTAAATTATTAAAAATGGTGGAGCCGAGGGTACTCGAGTGACTTAAGAGAATCAGTAAGCGCAAAACGAGCGTTAGAGTCTGAGTTGGTTAGAGTATAGATTTACAAGTGACTTTGGTTTAATTCCAACTTGTTGTTTATAGGTTACCAGACTCGTCCCAAGCCATTCGTAACCCCCAGTCGCTCAGGCAAGTTTTCTATCCGTTATACTGTTGTTGTGATGTATATATGTATATGCATTATCTTGCGATAGATGCATGTTGGTTAATTAGCAAATGTTGCGATATATTGAAGCATGCTGATATGGTATATATATGCATGCCTGTTTCGTATTCTTGCCAAATATATCTGTTGGTTCAGTTGATAATACCTATGCTAGAGAATAGCAGTAATTTGCATATACCCTTAGTATAGGGACCCAAAGGTGAAAACATTTTCTAAAACCGGGAGTCGAGGATCCCGAGTAGATTTTATATATATATATTTATATATATATATATATATATATATATATATATATGTTTATAGTTTTCAAAACTATTAATCGAATAAGGTTTATTCGATAACTTGATTTTATTAATGAATATTATCTTGAATATTCATTCGAGGACTTATGACTCCTTTATATTATTTATTGAATATTACTTAGATATTCATTTGAGGATGTATGACTCCTTTATTTTATTTAATGAATATTATTTATAATATTCATTCGAGGGCTTATGACTCAGCTTATTTATTTATTGAATATTATTTCGAATATTCATTCGAGGGCTTATGACTCAGCTTATTTTATTTATTGAATATTATATGAATATTCATTTGAGGATCTATGACTCCGATTATTTGCTGAGATATATTCTTTATTTTATTAAAGAATAAGGTGTCGATAATCAAACTCACTTTTGATTATTCAAATAAAGATAGTACTTTCGTATAGGTATATCTTTGGTTATTTAATATTCATTTCAAGTATAAGTTTTAAAACTTCTACTTCAATTATTTTATAAAGATTATTCTTTATGGGAATATTATTTAAATAATAATATTCAGACATTTTCTAAATATTCTGGGGACTGATTTACTTCATTAAATCAGCTTCACTCCAAACATTCTTAAAAATGTTTTGCGAGTCTTCAAAATGATTTTTTTAAAAGTTAGAGCGGATCCCAAAACTCATTTTTTTTAAGATCCTCCTTTCGAAGGGGATTTAAATACTCGCTCAAAACCTGAGGGATCCGGCTCTGTGGTGTGTTTTATATTCGCAATAAGGTTGCTGTTTTGATAAATGAATTGATTACTTACCCAACACTCGGGAAGTAAAATTCTTGGAACAAGTTAATCCATTAACAGGCATCGCCTGGGAAATATCGGTGAGTTCTCCTTTCCAAATAGATACGACTTCTTGGTGGAGCCGTATCAACAAGTTTCTACTTGGGGAAAGTGGGGACAAGCTTTACGTTTCAGAGTCATGGATTTCATCTGAACTAGGAGTGGCGTAAGTGGCCGAGTAGCGCCGGCCCAGCCTTATTATATTGGCCCAAATGGCCTGGAAGTTCCGCTAAGGCGGTCCATTCCTTAGGAGTTCAGTGTTCGGTTGACAAGTAAATCCGACAGGTTCTCCTCTACATGTAGAAAATGGTGGGGTTGTACTACTACGACTGATCATCGTAAGTGGTCTTCCTGGCGCGGCAAACTCCCGTAATGAGTTCATCATCCAATTGGATAATTTCTGCAACACTACCCAGAGCACTTCGATAGAAAGGCTACGGTTGGGCGATTGTTGAGTGTTGGCAGGGTCAAGTTTTCAAAATGATGTTTACATCAAATGAAGTATCTCGTAACTTCATTTTATTTTGATAATATTTTAAAGATTTAATCTATTCAAATCTTGCCTTATAGTCTCATCTATGTGATGAACTTTTGAAGCTAATTATAACTTGAACGGTGGTAGTTCAAGTAGTATTTGGGAAAGATATAAGTATATTGGGGTATCTTGTAACTTCATCTTTTAAACTTATATCTAATTAATAATTGTCTTATGAATGACAAAGATTTTCAGAAAAACGTTGAGACAAGGTTAGATATATGAGATCACCTTGCAACGATATTTTTTTTATACAGTTATATACTGGGACTTTGTGTATATTGTGCATGGAAGAGGACTTCCAATATTTTGAAAAGTATATATGTATATATATATACTGAATATTTTGCGACTTCATCGCATTAAGATATCAACTTGGTTCATTTCTTTTGACCAAGACTTTCATGAGTACTATGAGAAGGCTCATATATTGTTAATCATTATACATATTATTTTGGTGGGCTTGCTGCTCACCCTTGCTTTCTTCTTTCATCACACAACATCAGATAGACAAGATGAACCGGACCAAGCTCCCGATTCGCAAGAGGTTAGGAGACGTTCCGCAGTTTTCTAGAAGCACTGATGCCGCCATAGCTGAGGTAGGAACTACCAATAGGCTAGGCTTTCAACTTTTGATGTATCAGATTATGTATATTTATGAATTGTAATAATGGCAAAGAAATGTAAATTTATTCAGAAACCTGTTTAAGGTGTATTGGCATATAATTGTGGAATAAAACGACTTGTGATTATTTTTGGATATTCATCTCTGAGACTATAACTTGTGGTGTGTGTATTTATTGTGGGGTCACAGTACAGAGTAGTTGATTATTTATTAAGATTGGGTGTTGTTAAGGGAAATGGAACTCGTGACAACCCGGATCCCCGACCCCGGATTTGGGGGTGTTACAGAAATGGTATCAGAGCCAAGCGTTATAAACCTCAGAGATGATGGGACGTTAAGATAATAAGTTCACTAAGATAATAAGAACTCTTGCCAAGTTCATAGTCGGACTACCTAACGTAGTACTGACAGTTAAAACCCTTATGGGAACCCTTATAAATGTAGTGATAGAAGCGTAGTTCGTTATCGTATATGGTAGCGGGACTCCGAACCCTGAAGTTGAGGAACATCAACGCGATGATGTTTTATTACTAATTGGAGATCAGATTGTGGATCCAATAGAGCGTCCTAACGCAGGACCGAATGATGTTGATATTGAGGATGTAGCGGTTGAGGATGTTGTCCTAGAAGGGATAGTTGCTGAGGAGGATCCCATGGAGGATCCTGACGAGATTGGATAAAGGACCACTGATGAATTGATGACCCTGGTTGGGTCGACTACCAGAGGTAGGATTGGCCGGTCACTACCAGAGGTTCGTTCAAGTTTGTAAAGATAGTAGCCCCTTTAACGCGGCTTACTCATAAGACTGAGAAGTTCGAATGGACAGAGAAATGCGAGAACAACTTTTAAGAACCGAAGCAAAGGTTGGTGACGTTCCCTATGTTGGCGTTGCCGGATGGAAAATGAGATTTTGTGATTTGTAAGTGACGCTTCGCATAAGGAATTAGGGTGCTTCTTATATAGCACAGCAAGATAATCGCGTCTGCGTCAAGACAATTAAGGGAATTTAAAATTCGATATCCCCACCCATGAGCTTGGGCTCGTGGCAATAGTTTTGCCCTAAAGATTTGAGGCACTACTTGTATGGAGAGAAGTGTGAGATTCACAAACCATAGGAGCTCTAGTACATTCTTACGTAGAAAGAGCTCAACATACGCCAGAGGAGGCGGTTAGAGCTAATCAAGAATTATGATTGGGAAATTCTTTATCATTCGGGGAAAGCCATTATGGTGGCTGATGCCTTTAGTAAAAAGGAGAGACTCAAGATGATAATGTCTTTTGGAGAGTTTATAAGAGATTTTGAGAAAATGGAAATAGTAGTGAAGGTAACCGGAGCCGGTACCGAAAAGCTGTTTGAGATAGCAATACAGCCCGAAGTATTGGAAAAGAACATATTGTGCCAGTAAAAGTGATGAATGAAGGCAGAGAGCCAACAAATAGGTATGAGATTAATACCGAGAGTGATGATAAGGGAATAATGAGGTATTCCTATAGAATTTGGGTTCCAAAGGTTTAAGAGCTTAAAGATGAAATCTTAGATGAAAGCTAGTTTGAGGAATAAGAGTTAGAGCAAACCCTGAACGTGATAGTCAGGGAGGTTGCCACCAAGACAAAAGGAACCCATAACATGATGAAGTGGAAAATGAGGATTTAAATTATGTAAGATGACCCCAATTATGGGGAGTAGGAAGAAATATTTAGACTGAGGAAACAAAAGTCGAGTAAGGACAGGAGACCCGAGATGGTACCCCTATACGGCAATTCATGGACCTGTCTAAAGAGAACTTAGACTATTATCCCCAACCACCACCCTGAGGAGACAGTGCGGTGGGAAATTCTTTCATGACCTTTAAGTCGCTAAGCTCTCAGAGTTCCAAGGAACATGCTGACCCAGTCGAGGCAAGAGCCTGGCTAAAGGAAATAGATGAATCATTTGAGATTCTAAATGATTGACGAACCACAAAAGACTGTTTTGACACTTACCCTCCTAAGAGAGAGACCACCCGCTGGTGAAAGGCCAAGGAAGGCACGGAGCAAGAGATTATAATAAACTGATTTAAGTTCAGTCAATTGTTTTCAGGAAAGTACTTCCCAAGGTTATGGAGATAGTGTAAAAGCTTAAGAGCCAGAACAAAGGCAGACGAGTATGATGAATTATGAATCTAAGTTGTAAAAGTTATCAAGATTCGTTCTGAAGACACGAATCCAGAATGACGGGATGTTTGAAATCAATGCTTATATTGTGTTGGTTCATGAAATAACGATAAGAGAAAGGAATATAAAGGCAAGAGAGTTTGAGGAATGATAAGGGAGTTGGGTATGAGGAAACCCTAAAGACTCGTAGAAATAGAAATAGAAAAGTAGGTAATCGTCCGGATGAGAGTGATTCACCATGAGTTAAATTGATGGTTGAAGGTATAAGAGATACATATATTTTATCCCCTGTAAGTTGGGAAGATTCGAGGAAACCTTGAGATAATTCGAAGGATAAATAATGAGACGCGGATAGACTGAGGAGACAAGAAAGTAAGAAATTAAGAAAATTGGGTGAAGGAAGTGACCTTCAAGAAGGTAAAGTGTAAGACCGGTGGCATGATACCCAGAAAGGGAGACGCCAGATATGAAAGATATCCCAACATTGAGATGACTGTTGAGATAAACAACAAAAGTAAATAAGGAATTATTAAGAAGAAGTTCACGTTGAACATGACCAATATCTTCCAGAACATCCATGTTATCATTACCAAATCAAGAAAGAAAAGTGGATGACCATTGTTATCTTTTGGAGGCCATATGGATTGACCTCAATTTGAATAAGGATGCTATTATGAAGTTAGGTATAGACTATCGAGGTGGGAATGATTGAATAAGACACCCTTATCAGGGATATATGACTTGATTTATCCATGGAAAGATGCAGGTACCTTTTAAAGGTGGAATTAAGGATAGAACATCGGTAACTTAAAATGAATCCTAGGGGAATGCATAAAGGTTGGAATTTCACCCTTAATAGGGACAGTATGAGTTTTGACAGTATGATTTGGAAAGGGCTAATGTAGCAACAACCTTTAAGAATCAGTGGAGAAATTTTTCAGAAGTATATAGACAATGGTTCTAGTAATAGTAAATGGTATTTTAATATGCCCTGTATCTAGGGAATACAGGAGGAACGATTGAAGGATAACCTTAGAGGTTTTACAAGGAGAAAGGTAATATTCAAAATTTTCAAGAATAGAAATGTTGATAAAGGAAATATGACGTAATTATAATGTTGCCAAGTGGGGCACGTGTTAAACCACGAGAAAGTATGGATCGAACCAGTAATGGTCAAAATTATTCAGGGCAATTAGGACTTAAGATAAAAGATGTTCTAATTATGATTGAGAGTCAGTCATGACAGTGATTAACCTCTAAAGACTGAGGCAATAACTTATGGAAAAATGGTGATTTTTTTTTTACTCATCAGATTTTAAGGAAAGCATTTTCACATAAGCTGTGATTGAAATAAGGTAGAAAATTATTTGGAGATGGTTAAAGTGACATTGACTGTAAGGAAATTTTACTATCAGGAAAGGCCAAAGAGGTGGCCGACACTTTAAAGGTAAGAGGATAATTATAGGCGCTTGTGCCAAAAGAATACAGTGATGATGGTTAAAACTGTGAAGGTTGTATTATGGTTTGGAAGATTGACATTCCTTCTGATGACTGTGCAATACCCAGCCGTAATAGTAGTTGGTAAAGGTTTAATTCGTGTAATCGCCATGAGCGGGCTATCTATCTTAGAAGGTACTATCTTGAGAATGAGCCTGGACCATGTTTCAAAAGGACTAAACGAACCTTTGAGATCAGGAGTGTTCTTCATGAATCAGAAATGGTGATTATGTTACCTCCTTAGAAGGATTTGATACGACATGTATGGACTCCGTATGGTTAGCTATTAAGATTTCATGGAAAGTGAATGATGACAGTGGGTCAGTGGTGGACCATAGTAAGGCAGCAATGATTCTGCGAGTAACGAGCTGATTACAACCGTGAGAGTTGTATTGGAATGGATGTTGAGATTGAGTACCACTAAATGGGTCGTGGTAGTGTATAAGTTATCATTGATAGACTAATTAAGTAGAGTATCTACCTATTGAATATTTATTCCCTCTTATGAAAAGAGAGTCGTATTACTATATGAGGAAGGTTGCGGTGCAAGCATAGAACTCTAGTAACGGTGATGTCTAAAATGAGATCCCAGGTTCGATTTTTGAAATCGAGGGAGTTTCAAAGGTGATTGTGTATAAGCTCGAGGAAGAGCAAGGGTCCATAGAATGATGGACGGAATAGAAATATTTAGGCATGGGAAATACGATGCTATAATACTTGATGCTGATATAAATACGTATATGTTTTGTTCTCCTATGACAAACCTCTATAGTTCAGAGGTAGGTTCCAAGCCAGATATTTTGTGGCAGTATATTTTTTTTATATATACAATTCTCTTCAGTTCGTTCTTTTCTCTTCTTTTCATTTCATGTAAGTTGAGAAGAACAACCCTTCCAGAAGGGGAGGTATTGCCGAATGACTGTCTATCTGTGTGATAGAAGCCTAGTAGGATACCAACTATTGTTTAATTGCTTGTCAAGTACTAAAGGCTGGCCACCTTCTGTACTAACTATGCGAGATAACAAGTGTTCATGATCATAGTGATCTCTCAATAAATTCTTTTACTTCTATATGAAGGATTAAGCTTTCGAAAATAGAAACAGCTAAAAAAGGAGTAGTAAAGTTATGGTGGTATTCAGAATGGGAACACATTCGTAATACTAAGGTTGACGTGGTTATTAAAAGGTTATAGAACGCTAACGAGCAAAAGTATAACCAGTATAATATTAGGAACGGAAGGTAGTAGCGATTACGAACTCGAAAAGAATGGGTATTGAGAAGCAAAAACTCTAATGCTAAACGCTATAATGAGAGTCTGTGCAATAGACTTGAAAAAATTTGGAATGATCACTTAACGCGGATTTAGTTATATCACGACAATAGATCATATGTCATTATCGAGGTGTCACCTTATGAGATCCTTGAGGGAAGATAATGTCGATCTCCCTTATGTTAGGATGAAGTTGTAGAGCGCAAGATGCTCGGACCCGCAGTAGTCCAAAGGACCAGGGATATAATAGATCTAATCAGAGGACGGCTGGTAGTAACCCAAGATGGACATAAGAGGTATGCTGATTTGACTCAAAAAGGACAAAGAGTATGAAATAGGGGGCCTAGTAATGTTATAGGTATCCCCTTGGAAACCCTTGAAAAAGGATTGATGAAGTTCGGAAAGAAAGGAAAGCTAAGTCTACAATTTGTTGGACCCTTGGATATATTAAGACGTTTGGGAAGTTAGCATATGAGCTAACCCTACCCCCGAACCTGTAGCAAGTTCATAACGTGTTCCACATATCAATGTTAAGGAAGTGTAATTCGGATGCCAGACAAATAGGGGCATATGAGCGCATAGACATGCAACCAGACGTAACCTATATGGAGCAACCAGGAAGGGTATAGAGTAAAAAGGAACGAGTGCTTAGGAGAAGGGTTATCAAACTAGTAAGAGTTTGATGGTAGAACCACAATGTGGGAAAATTTACTCGAGAGTTAGAAAGTGCAATGCTAAGAGAGTATCCCTATTCATTTTCTATCTGATTCCGGGACGGAATCCTTTTAAGGAGGGGAGACTGTAATAACCCCAATTTTTGGGAAATTTTTGAAACCCTTATGAATAGTGTTTTTGCTGAATGAGAAAACTTTTTATGCCACACTATGTAGGGGTCCTGATATGGATATTCTGAGATTTTATTAGTACTTTATATGGGATATAAGTGTATGTAAAGATCGTCAGAATCCAAATCCGAACACTTTGATTTTTCCCGGAAATACACTAGATACGGAAAGATTTGAGAAAAAGGTAACAGGATAAAAAGGATTTAAATTAAAGGATTATAGGAGAGGATCATAAAAGGAATATAATATATTGAGAAAGGTTAAGGGAACCTAAGTAATAAGATCCCGGGTATGATCCTTCAAACGATAAACGAAAACGAAAGTTAAGCGAACCGTATAACAGATCAGCGGTCATTAGGCAAACAATTAGGAAGTTAATCAAAGGGATTAGAGAGGATGATGTCACCCAACCAATGAGAAGAGGACAAGGAGGGGAGGATGACATCATGAGGATGACACAAGCATGACATGGGAAGGAAGGAGATGTGGTGGCTTTTTAACCACACAAAATCAAGGGCAACTAGGTAATTTACTAAAATAAACACAAAAATCAAACCAACCAAGCCAAGCAAATCATTTTTCATCAAAATCAAAAAGAAACCAAGGCATTGTTCTTCATGCTCTCGGCCAAAACAGAACCAGAACACTAAAACTGCTGTATCTCCTTCATTTCTCACTCAAATATTGTGTTCTATAGCTCATTGGAAAGGTATTGAGATGGCCTACAACTCTTTTTCACAAGTCTCGTCCAAATAATCATGGTAAGACCCTAATTTTTACAGTTCTTTAAATCGGACTTTTAGAAACTTCAAAGCCTAACTTTGTGTTCTTGATTTCTTTGGAAAGATCAAGCTTGTAGGAGGCTCCCTAAGGCTTCCTAGCAACCTAACACCTCCCAAGGAAGGTATAAACTTCAAACCCTAGCCTTTACTTTATTTGTTAGTAAGTTTAATGGTTGGTGTTGTGAAATGAGAAGCATGGATTGTGATTATTAGTAGTTTGGTTTGATTTGGAAGTGTTTTTGGTAATTGAAGCTTGATTATAGTTCATAGGTCGTGATTGTGGTTGTTTGAGTTGAAAACCTTGGAGATTATGGACTGATGTGGTATGGTTTAGGTGAAGTTTTGTTGTATTGATGGTTATGAGTTGGTTGGTGGTTAATTGGAGTAGTTTAAACATTGGTAATCGCGTAAACATAGCCGTCGTAACGTTCGATTTTCTTTGGACTGTTTTTGTGCATAACATTAGGACCCGAGAACCCCCTGCTAGATTATGACCACTGCCATGTTTAGATAGCTCATGTTACGAGCTTCGTTTTGATATGTAGTTCGTTCGATTCCGATGCACGGTTTAGGAGAAACGACCGTTTTAAGTAACGGCATTTCGCGAACGAAACTTTTCCCCTCGCCTTACTTTGAAACATAGGTTAAAGACCAAAAAGGGTTAATTAATGCATGAAACATTTATGGTAAGTGTGTTAGGCAGTTGGTAAGACACTCGCGAAGGAATCGCCTTAAAACTCGTAAAGGTTAAATTATTAAAAATGGTGGAGCCGAGGGTACTCGAGTGACTTAAGAGAATCAGTAAGCGCAAAACGAGCGTTAGAGTCTGAGTTGGTTAGAGTATAGATTTACAAGTGACTTTGGTTTAATTCCAACTTGTTGTTTATAGGTTACCAGACTCGTCCCAAGCCATTCGTAACCCCCAGTCGCTCAGGCAAGTTTTCTATCCGTTATACTGTTGTTGTGATGTATATATGTATATGCATTATCTTGCGATAGATGCATGTTGGTTAATTAGCAAATGTTGCGATATATTGAAGCATGCTGATATGGTATATATATGCATGCCTGTTTCGTATTCTTGCCAAATATATCTGTTGGTTCAGTTGATAATACCTATGCTAGAGAATGGCAGTAATTTGCATATACCCTTAGTATAGGGACCCAAAGGTGAAAACATTTTCTAAAACCGGGAGTCGAGGATCCCGAGTAGATTTTATATATATATATTTATATATATATATATATATATATATATATGTTTATAGTTTTCAAAACTATTAATCGAATAAGGTTTATTCGATAACTTGATTTTATTAATGAATATTATCTTGAATATTCATTCGAGGACTTATGACTCCTTTATATTATTTATTGAATATTACTTAGATATTCATTTGAGGATGTATGACTCCTTTATTTTATTTAATGAATATTATTTATAATATTCATTCGAGGGCTTATGACTCAGCTTATTTATTTATTGAATATTATTTCGAATATTCATTCGAGGGCTTATGACTCAGCTTATTTTATTTATTGAATATTATATGAATATTCATTTGAGGATCTATGACTCCGATTATTTGCTGAGATATATTCTTTATTTTATTAAAGAATAAGGTGTCGATAATCAAACTCACTTTTGATTATTCAAATAAAGATAGTACTTTCGTATAGGTATATCTTTGGTTATTTAATATTCATTTCAAGTATAAGTTTTAAAACTTCTACTTCAATTATTTTATAAAGATTATTCTTTATGGGAATATTATTTAAATAATAATATTCAGACATTTTCTAAATATTCTGGGGACTGATTTACTTCATTAAATCAGCTTCACTCCAAACATTCTTAAAAATGTTTTGCGAGTCTTCAAAATGATTTTTTTAAAAGTTAGAGCGGATCCCAAAACTCATTTTTTTTAAGATCCTCCTTTCGAAGGGGATTTAAATACTCGCTCAAAACCTGAGGGATCCGGCTCTGTGGTGTGTTTTATATTCGCAATAAGGTTGCTGTTTTGATAAATGAATTGATTACTTACCCAACACTCGGGAAGTAAAATTCTTGGAACAAGTTAATCCATTAACAGGCATCGCCTGGGAAATATCGGTGAGTTCTCCTTTCCAAATAGATACGACTTCTTGGTGGAGCCGTATCAACAAGTTTCTACTTGGGGAAAGTGGGGACAAGCTTTACGTTTCAGAGTCATGGATTTCATCTGAACTAGGAGTGGCGTAAGTGGCCGAGTAGCGCCGGCCCAGCCTTATTATATTGGCCCAAATGGCCTGGAAGTTCCGCTAAGGCGGTCCATTCCTTAGGAGTTCAGTGTTCGGTTGACAAGTAAATCCGACAGGTTCTCCTCTACATGTAGAAAATGGTGGGGTTGTACTACTACGACTGATCATCGTAAGTGGTCTTCCTGGCGCGGCAAACTCCCGTAATGAGTTCATCATCCAATTGGATAATTTCTGCAACACTACCCAGAGCACTTCGATAGAAAGGCTACGGTTGGGCGATTGTTGAGTGTTGGCAGGGTCAAGTTTTCAAAATGATGTTTACATCAAATGAAGTATCTCGTAACTTCATTTTATTTTGATAATATTTTAAAGATTTAATCTATTCAAATCTTGCCTTATAGTCTCATCTATGTGATGAACTTTTGAAGCTAATTATAACTTGAACGGTGGTAGTTCAAGTAGTATTTGGGAAAGATATAAGTATATTGGGGTATCTTGTAACTTCATCTTTTAAACTTATATCTAATTAATAATTGTCTTATGAATGACAAAGATTTTCAGAAAAACGTTGAGACAAGGTTAGATATATGAGATCACCTTGCAACGATATTTTTTTTATACAGTTATATACTGGGACTTTGTGTATATTGTGCATGGAAGAGGACTTCCAATATTTTGAAAAGTATATATGTATATATATATACTGAATATTTTGCGACTTCATCGCATTAAGATATCAACTTGGTTCATTTCTTTTGACCAAGACTTTCATGAGTACTATGAGAAGGCTCATATATTGTTAATCATTATACATATTATTTTGGTGGGCTTGCTGCTCACCCTTGCTTTCTTCTTTCATCACACAACATCAGATAGACAAGATGAACCGGACCAAGCTCCCGATTCGCAAGAGGTTAGGAGACGTTCCGCAGTTTTCTAGAAGCACTGATGCCGCCATAGCTGAGGTAGGAACTACCAATAGGCTAGGCTTTCAACTTTTGATGTATCAGATTATGTATATTTATGAATTGTAATAATGGCAAAGAAATGTAAATTTATTCAGAAACCTGTTTAAGGTGTATTGGCATATAATTGTGGAATAAAACGACTTGTGATTATTTTTGGATATTCATCTCTGAGACTATAACTTGTGGTGTGTGTATTTATTGTGGGGTCACAGTACAGAGTAGTTGATTATTTATTAAGATTGGGTGTTGTTAAGGGAAATGGAACTCGTGACAACCCGGATCCCCGACCCCGGATTTGGGGGTGTTACACTAAACTGTAAGATCTTGGATTCGGATGTATTTACTTCCTTTTGTTAACTAATATAATTACTCGTATATTATCGTTTGTAAATGTTTGGGGCGTGACAGGTTTTGGTATTAAAGCTACGGTTTAGAGTCGCTGGACAGCCCAAATAGGTTATATATGTATATAGGTTTATAGAATATTATACGAGAGTGTAGGTATAGGATATTCGAGTCGTTCTCTACTAATTCTCTTATATATATATATATATATATATATGCATTTTTTGGCAGCAAAGGGCGCATTCCTCGTCATCTTCTGAATCGTCTGACACAATTTCTTTCTCCGTGTATGCTGAGTTGAGGCGTGAGTTCGATAGGCTTCAGGGCAAGTACGATGGAATGTTAGAGCGATTGAAGAACGTGTATCCGGACAGCCGAAACTATGAAGGAAAGCTTAAGGAGTAGATGACTGTGAGACTTGAGACCTTGGTTCGGTACGTTAACATTAAGCTTGATGAGATGCCATCGCACCGAAACCGTACCATCCAGCATACTATCCAGATGATTGCGGATGAGCTCCAGTATATTGTGAAGACGCTTCGTGAAGAGAAGACTATCGGACCCCGTTCTGATGGAGTGGAGCCTTAGTTCTTTCCATTATCAATTTTTCATGTCGTTGCATTGTTGGACTTTGTAGAATTCCCTGTTGATTCCTTTAAATAAGCATGTTATCCCTAGATTCAGACTCTATTCCAATCTTGATGTACCTTGACCCTAATTTCGATAATTATGCACTATCGTTCTATTTGCTTTCAATTGTTCTTATGCTTTTATATGCATCACCCTTATTGTTTAATTTGAAACCCGATTGAATGAAATGACTTGTGACACCATAACCATAAAAATTTTTGTATTGTTCATACCTTTTTTGATATAACTTTTATTTCAGGATCATGCCACCTAAAAAGAAGAACCCGACAATAACTTCTACCACAGATCCTAATATTCTTCGACTTCTGGAAACCTTACAATAGCAAACAAATGCTATAGCTCAACAATAACTAACTCTTCAACAACAATTCGAAAACCAAGATAACAGTGAACCACACCAACCACCTGATCCACCAGTACCACCTCGACAAATTGTTACTTTCAAAGCTTTTCAGAATATGAATCCACCTGCATTTCATGATACCACTGATCCAGTAATAGCTAATATATGGATTAGGGAAATGGAAAGAGCTTTTGAATTGGTTCAGTTAGGAGAAGATCAGAAGATGCCATATGCTACTTATTTTCTAAAAGGGGAAGTCATCTATTGGTGGGATTTAGTGAAAGCTATGGAGACAAATCAACCGGTTTCTTGCGAAAGGTTTAAGAGGTTATTTCAGGAAAAGTATTACCCTAAGTATATGCAGAATCAGATGGAGCTTAAATTTCTTGAATTGATGCAAGGAAGTATGTATGTATTAGAGTACGATAAGAAGTTTATGGAGCTATCAAGGTTTATGACGAAGTATACCAACACTGAGGAAGAGAGAGCAAAGAGATTCCAACAAGGATTAGAGACTTGGATCAGAGATAGAGTGGATATGTTTGAGCTTGATACTTATGTTGGAGTAGTATAGAAGGCTGCTCTGATTGAGAGTAATGGGATACAGTCAAGGAAAGAAAAGGATAACAAGAAGAGAAAGGTTCCATTTTATGGAGAGAAGTCTGAAGCCGGAAGCTCACAAGACAGGAGAGTGAAAATGATTGGATTCCACAAAGGCGGAAATTTTTAGAAGAAGGGAAATTTGAACAAGAGACAAGATTTTAAGGGGGACAACCAGTCAAGCCAAGGACAAGTTGGAGAAAATAGATTTTAGAGACCAGAGTGCAAGCATTGTGGAAAAAGACATCCAGGAGTGTGTAATAAGTTGAACATGACATGCTATAGATGCAATCAGAAGGGACAATTGGCTAACGAGTGTAAGATACCGAAGCTGGGAGTTACATGCTATAAGTGTGGAAAGACTTGACATATATCTAGGGAATGCAAGTCAACCGGACCAGTCAAGGCTTTGATGAACGTGGAAAGTACTAATGCAAGCATACCAGCTGAGGTATTGGCATTACCTCCACCATCCACCGCAACTTCGCAAGTGACAGCAAGGACATTTGATTTAAAGATGAAGGACGCTGTTCAGAATTCTGAGATGATAGCAGGTAAACTTTTAATGAATAATGTTGAAGCTAAGGTATTGATTGATTCTGGAGCTACTAGATCTTTTATATCAGAAACTTTCGTTGATAAACTTAAATGTGATAAAATGACCCTGAACGAGGTAATAGATGTGGTAATTGTGAACCAAGAGAAGATTCATGTGCGTAAATTATGTCCTAAGTGTGAGATTGATATTTCAGGGCATAAATTTTCAGCAGACTTGATACTTTTCAAGTTAGGGGAGTTTGACATAATCTTAGGCACGGATTGGTTAGGGAAGAATAACGCCCAGATAGATAGTAAATCTAAAAAAGTATATTTAAAGACAAAGATTGGAAAGAAAGTGGTATTTAAGGTTCAGAGGCAAGAGCGTCTGTTTCTTACAATCGTCCAGACTAAGAAATTGCTTAGGAGAGGTTATGAATCGTTCCTAACCTATGTAGTGTATTTAGAAAGAGAGAGCCTCCACATGGAAGATATCCCCGTAGTCAATGAATTTCCAGATGTGTTTCCAGATGAACTACCAGGTTTACCGCCCGATCGACAGATTGAGTTTGAGATCAACCTTGCTCCAGGCACGGAACCAGTTTCGAAGGCACCTTATAGAATGGCACCAGCAGAAATGAAAGAGTTAACGAGCCAACTACAAGAATTGTTGGACAAAGTTGTGATATGGCCAAGTACGTCACCATGGAAGCACCTGTTCTATTCGTAAAGAAGAAGGATGGAAGCATGAGGTTATGTATAGACTATCGAGAATTGAATAAGATGAAGATTAAGAACCGTTACCCGCTACCAAGGATAGATGATTTATTTGATCAGCTGAAAGGAGCTAAGTGTTTTTCCAAGATTGATTTAAGATCAGGATACCAAGAATTGAAGATCAAAGAATACGACATCCCGAAGACAGCATTCAGGACAAGATACGGACATTATGAATTCTTAGTAATGCCTTTTGGGTTGACTAATGCTCCTGCAACATTTATGGATCTGATGAACCGGGTATTTAAACAGTATTTGGACAAGTTTTTAGTTGTATTCATTGATGATATTCTTATATATTCAAAGTCCGAAGAAGAACATATGCAGCATCTATGGTTAGCATTGGAGATACTACGACAAGAGAAGTTGTATGCCAAATTTTCTAAGTGTGGGTTCTGGTTAAAGGAAGTTCAATTTTTGGGACATGTTATTGGAAATGAATGAGTCAAAGTGGATCCGGAAAAGATTGAGGCAATTATGAGTTGGGAGAGACCAAAGACACCTACGGAAGTGCGAAGTTTTCTAGGATTGCCGGGATATTATAGAAGGTTTATTAAAGATTTCTCGAAAATCGCCACGCCATTGACTAAGTTGACTAGGAAGAATCAGAAATTTGAATGGAATGCAGAATGTGAAGATAGTTTTCAAAATTGAAAAAGAGGTTGGTTACAGCTCCGGTACTAGTATTACCAGACGATCAAGGAGACTTTGTGATTTTCAGTGATTCTTCACATAAGGGCCTGGGTTGCGTGCTAATGCAACAGAACAAGGTGATTGCGTATGCGTCAAGACAGTTAAAACCACATGAATTGAAGTATCCTACACATGACTTGGAATTTGTAGCTATAATATTTGCACTTAAGATCTGGAGACATTACCTTTACGGAGAAAGGTGTGAGATCTACACGGATCACAAGAGTTTAAATATATTTTCACTCAGAATGAGCTCAATATGAGGCAAAAGAGATGGTTGGAATTAATTAAGGACTATGATTGCTCGATAAATTATCATCCGGGAAAGGCAAATGTGGTAGCTGATGCTTTGAGTAGGAAAGAGAGGTTGAATATGGCAGCGGTATCAAAGGAATTATCAGGAGAAATCAGGAGATTTGAATTGGAACTGTGTGTTTGCGGAAAAGCTAATGTCATACTATGACTTTTCAGCCATCATTATAGGAAAAGATACGGAAATGTCAGGAAGAAGTAATGAAACAGGAGAATAATCAAATGACCGGAGAAGAGATTTGTACTCAAAGGGACGAACAAGGTATACTAAGGTTTTCCTCAAGAATTTGGATTCCTCATGTGACTGAATTAAAGATTGAGATATTTCAAGAAGCTCATAATTCTAGATTTTCAATCTATCCGGGAAGCACCAAGATGTACCAGGACTTGAAGCAGAACTTTTGGTGGCCAAATATGAAGCGAGAAGTAGCAGAATGGGTTGTGAGGTGCTATACTTGTTAGAAAGTGAAGGTAGAACATCAAAGACCAAGTGGAGTAATTCAGCCTTTAAAGATTCCAGAATGGAAGTGGGAAAACATTGCCATGGATTTTATAGTAGGATTACCACAAATGAAGTCCGGGCATGATGCTATATGGGTTAGAGTTAATCGCCTTACGAAGTCGGCACATTTTCTTCCGATTAACGAGAGGTATTCATTGGATAGATTGGTCCACCTGTATGTGCATGAAATGGTATTATGACATGGCATACCTATATTAATAGTATCAGACAGAGATCCACAATTTAACTCGAGATTCTGGAAGCAATTTCAAGAAAGTCTTGGCACCAAGTTGAATATGAGTACGGCGTATCATCCGCAGACTGATAGTCAAAGCGAGAGGACAATTCAAACAATTGAAGACATGTTGCGTAGCAGTGCGATTTATTTTTCGGGAAGTTGGGACGACCACCTTCCATTGGTAGAATTCTCCTATAACAACAGCTATCACACCAGTATTGGCATGCCACCATACGAAGCTTTATACGGACGGAAGTTCAGATCACCAACCAACTGGGATGAAGTGAGAGAAAGAAAGATTTTAGGCCCGGAATTGGTGCAACAAATGCATGAGATAGTCAAATTGATTCAGAAGAGATTACTTGTTGCTCAAGATAAGTAAAGAAAGTATGCAGACCCGGTACGTAAGGATATCAGATTCCAAGTAGGTGAAGCCATATTGCTGAAAGTATCACCGAGGAAAGGATTTTCTAGATTCGGCAAGAAATGGAAGTTAGCACCTAGATATATTGGTCCTTTTGAAGTTTTGAGTCAAGTAGGGAAGATGGCCTATGAATTAGCTTTGCCACCTTGGTATCAGCATGTGCATAATGTGTTTCATGTGTTATTACTTCAGAAGTATAATCCTGATGCCAACCATGTGATAGAATATGAACCTATAGAGATTCAGGCAGACCTGTCATTTGTGGAGCAACCTGTCAAAATACTCGACTGGCAAGAGAAGAGTCTTAGAAATAAGTTGGTCAAGTTGGTATGAGTACTTTAGAGAAATACCAAGGTTGAAGAGTCAACGTAGGAACTAGAGTCGGATATGCGTAGCCGGTATCCTCACTTATTCTCCAAGAT
This sequence comes from Apium graveolens, assembly GCF_009905375.1. NCBI lineage: Eukaryota > Viridiplantae > Streptophyta > Magnoliopsida > Apiales > Apiaceae > Apium > Apium graveolens. The sequence continues at coordinate 82,170,518 of NC_133654.1, read as the reverse complement.
TCTGAGAACAGAATCCTTAAAGGGGGAGAGGATGTTACGACCGGTATTTCTAAACCCTATGTATATATAATTATGTGTTTATAATTAAAATTTAAATTTTGTGGAATTATAAATGTGGATGATCTATATGACTGAGTGCCTATAAACTAAGTGTTGAATGTATTAGTTTATATAAAAAAATTGAAAAGAAAATCTTATCATTTAGTATTTTTAAATGATAATCAAAAGTACTTCATTTTATATGAAAAATTGATTTTAAAAATCTTTTAACAATAAATTCTCAAATTTTATATCATTAAATTTCTAAAATTTTATTTCAAATTTTATGATATTTATTTTATGATTAATGGAGGTGCATTTATATTTATAAAAATTGTTTTATATAAATTAGTTGATTTTTAAATTGAAAATTACTTAGTTGCCCATGCATGCAAATACCCTCCAGTTCAATTTAAAGGGCATAAGAGACAATTCATACCCCACTAACCTTCTTTTATCCACCAAAAGACTAAACTACCCTTGCATGCACTTTTGCTTGGTTATTGGAGAAGGGCACTTTAGTACATTCCAAATTACACTATTGAATTAGTTCATGATGAACCATAAAGAGAGGAGTTAACCCAAAACCACACTCCACTCAAGCTCATCATTTTCACTCTCAAATTTTCTCTCCTCCCCCTCTCTTTTTCTTCATTCGGCCGAAGCCCCTTCCCCCATTCCCTTCAATTTTTCTTCATCAAATCCTTGCCATTCTAGTGTAATTCCATTACCCATTCATGTAATATACACCTTACAAGAAGTTCCATGCTTAGGAGATAAAGTTTGATGCTTGCATGTCTTGATTTTATGTGATCTCCAAAGAGAAACTCTTAATTCATGTTGATTAATGAGTTTTCTATGAGATATACTTTTTATGTGCATAAACTAAGTGTTTCCATGAATAAAACTCTTTTAAAACCTTTTCCTGCTACTGATCTTTAGTTGTAAATTCATATTCTACTTTGCATGTTAGAGATAGGGCATTATTTTCATGTATAATCATGTTATATATGCTCTTCTTTTCGAAAATGTACATGCATGCTTAGTTGGTGTTAAATTTGACCTTATATGTGCTTAAAATGAATTGTTTCGTTGATATTATGCTTCATCTTAGTTTTTAAAAGGTAGTGTGCATGATCTTTTGAAGTAGTTAAGTATTTTAAGTCGAATTTATGAGTTAATAACCCTCTTGTTTAGTCGAACTTGATTTAGTGATCATCTTAAGTTGCATGTTAAGTTTTATTTTGCATGTTGGTACTATAGGGCATGGATGATCTCCATTATTGGTTGAGACCTTAGTTTAGAGTCTTATAGTAGTAAATTTACCTTGGTTGATATTTAATTCGTGGTTTTAAAGTGGGAGTTAAGGTGGAAAGGCTAGAATAGAATTCTGAAAAATTTTCCAGATTTGCATGTGAGTTTTGTGTTGATTTTGAATGGGCATTTCTTAGGAATTGTTAGGCACATGCCACGGGGAGTTAAGACTTGGGGTATAATTGAGTCTAGAAGTCAAAAATTAGAGAAATCCAACCATTTAGTGAGGTGCACATACCAAAATTTAGAATCTGTCCAGTAGGGGACAGTTTTGTTGCAACATAGAAAGTATGAGTTTCGACCATGTCATGGGTAGGCCCTCACTAGGCCTTGGTTAGCCCTAGTTAGAAGGAGTGTCATAGGAGTTTTTTCAGCCATATTTCATAGGAATTGAGTTAGAATCATGTGTCTTAAATTAGTGCAAAACAGGACACTTTTCTGTCTAGAAAACAGGGGAACATTGGACTTTAATGTGGCACCCTCCAAACCCGGGTCAGAAGTTTGGGGTCCACAACACATACACAATATATAAACCTGTATAAAAGATATTATTTATAATGACCCTGCTTCATAAAACCATGGATCGCAACAGGTTAAAGTATGAAAATAAGCCACAATCTTAACTTTTATTACAACATACCAAATTCCCCTTTGTTTTAACTTACAACTGATAATAAAAGTATTCTTACAATTTGACTATCTCTCTACCGCATGAAGCTTCTGCTAGCTCGACCCAACTCAACTGAAACCTTAGCCCGCACTTTGGACTGAGGAACTTCACTATCATCCATATTCTTTTCAACAGTAACATATATAAAAAGATTCGCAAGAGTGAGCTAACTAGCTCAGCAAGTAATGATAACGATAACTGAGGTTAAACAATAATCAAATGAGATGATTCAAAGAAATCAAGTTTCTTTTTAACTAATTATTAGAGTTGGATATTCATTTTAAGATTTAAAAAAACCAAGGTTAGGCTGCTGATCAGTCACGCACTAACCCCGAGCAAGCACACAGCACTGCTCTAATTACTGGATCCAAGGCACACATTGGCCTAATTTGACCATTATATGGTCTGACCAAGAATCTGGTCCACATATATAAAAACTATCCAATCCTAAAGCAGTTCAATATAATAAACGATATAATTCAATAAAACAAGTTCATAATCAACGATAGTTAAGCACTTGAATAAAAGCATAAAGAAGCTTATGGATATCTCAAGTGGATTTCAGGTATGTATAAGAAATGGTTTTCAATTTGTATCAGTCTCCGGTATTAGGTCAGAAGTGATTTTTCAAGTTATAGTTCTTTGATGTTATAAAGAATGGTTGCAGTATAAAAGTTTCTGTGTTTTCAAATCATTCTCTTTCAGTGTTTGGTGTTTGGTAGTTATACCTTTGAAGAGTAGTATTATATTTGTATGGTTTGGTGTCTGAGGATCACCAAAGGACGGTTTGCAAAGAATAAGGTTTACGGCTCAAGATCAAGAAAATCAGGGTTCAAGGGTAAATAGTTTAAAACACTTGCAATATAAACAAGAGTTATTTTGAATAAGAGCGACATGTTATGAAACAGTTCGAAAATAATTGTGATATATCTTGAAGAAAAGTTCGGAAGTACTTGCCTTACAAGGCTTTACAACTATTACTGATCAACTCTGAGCCGACTCTGCTGCTCAGGCTCTAACATCCAACCACTAGATCCCATTGGATTTAACTTCGACACTCAGTTCTTTCTGTTGAAACTCTACTGGGATCGTCGACTGATTGCTAGGTTATCTTTAGTCCATCATCCACTTTCAGCGTTCCCGACTATAACCTACAGGGTCGAAATACCCTACGTTAGACGTCTAGGTATGCTTGACATATCCTCTATACTAATGCTTACCCAACGATATTCAAACCCGACTCGTAATTATTCATATTAGAATAATACAGACAGCAACTAGAGTTCACATTCTCGAAATCGATCCCGTGTTCGTTTTCAGAAAATACGTATACTTGTCATTTTACGAAATTAGGGTTACTGTGTTTTGGACAAAACATACAACACAACATACAATCAGGTTCTCTATAAAACATACGTATATGTATTTACTTATACTCGCTCGACGTTCCGATAATCCTCGGATACGCTCTCGCATTTCCGTAGTTCGATTTTCCGGAAATCGGACAGCGTCCCCTTTGTTTATCGGACTACCCGTCGAAAAATCCATCGATGTCAATTCAATAACGACAATCCAATTCATAACAACTATAATAATTCACCATTCCATTCTAAAATTCCCAATCACCGATACAATTCAATAATCACAACCAACTCAATCATCCCGATCCAACATTTACTAATTAACTAATTCGATTTTGAATAAAAACACCACACGATTTTTTTTTTTTATTAAAAAAATATTAGTACTCAGAATAAACATCACAGTCCACCGTCGGCTCGTCGAGACTCATCGCCGACGGCGGTGAAATTCGCGGGTACCCGATTGATTCGGGTTTCCAGCACAAATATCACCAATTAAATCATTTCAGAATAATCAGAAATTTAATTTTGAAGGAAAACAAGAATAAATTACACAATAATTCGAACCATTAAAGTAAAAGGAATCGAATGAATCAAAGTAACACAACAGTAATCCAACTCAACAGCACCGCAACAACATACAGAGACAAGCCGGAAAATAACATGCCGGAAGAACATATCGGAAAGGACAAGAACCCAGGCAGCAATTAATAAAATCGCCTCCCTGATTTCAACACACGCACATATACGAGTATATACATGCATATGTAAGCATAGAATAACCTTACACCACCGAAACCTCACCGGAAAAACCAGAGGGGCGGCGGCGATAACAACAGCGGAGAGTTCACCGGAAAATACGAGCACAGACGACCCGAAATTCACAGGGAAACACAGCCGTGAGGGGAGGAGAACAGGGGATACAGAAGAAAAGAAAGAGAGCAGTGAGATGGAAGAAGGAGAAGGGAGGAACATAGATGAGGGATTAAGAGGAGTAATTGTTCTGTTGTATCATTTTTTTTTTTATTCTTGTTCTGTAACAATCGATTAGCAAGACGTGTCATCTGTGTGGCCCAAACTGCTTATCTAACTAACACGTAGCAATTTAAAGATAAATACGAAGGTTCTACGGCCTAGTTTTTGACCCGTAATTGGATTTTAATGAACCGAGTCACACTTAATACGAATTCAGAAAACCACAAAATTAGCCTAAAAAGGTTATAAATATCTCGAAATTAATAAAACATAAATTTTGAAATTTTAGGGCAAATTTTGAAACGCAATTTATACCCGCTTTTATCAATTAAACGAATCGAAGCGCGGGTGAAATTAATCCCAAAAATTTCCAAAATAATTTTAAAATTCTTAAAATATTCCAAACTTAAATAAATACGAGTTTCATAATTTTTGAAGAATTCTGGAATTAAATACAGATTTTACAATTAAATGTAATCAGAAAATCATACAGGGTTAAATAATTGATAAAATATTGATATTTAAATTTTGTAAAATCCCAAAAATAATTATTAAAATTATAGAATCATAAAACTAATTTTAGAGACAATCTAAATATTTATGGATTTAAAACTCTGATAAAATCACCTTTAAAAAAATAAACAGAATAATATAACTCAATATTTAACTACACATTCCCAATCTTTTACACCAATAAATCACAGACAAATAGCATATATCAACATACTGCTACCAAAACCAAGACACATATTTTATTTAATTAATACTTTCCATTAGCACATTTTTAAATTATTAAAAAAAATCACGAGTCGTTATATCCTTCCCCCCTTAAAAAGATTCTGTCCTCAGAATCTGGTATAACTAGATAAGTGAGGATATTTGTCAAGCATATCTGATTTCAGTTTCCAGGTAGATTCTTCTACTCGAGGATTTCAAACGTACTTACTATAGATATACACTCATTTTCAATGACTTGCCTTTAATGATCAAGAATTTATATTGATCACTATATGCAAAACAACTTGGACCAGAGCCCATTGGCTCCTGATTAACCATTCAACTCAAATCAAATACTTATCGCCTTAATATTGACACGCAGAACACATTATATGTACACACTGTCGTGACGGTAACATCAATTCATGAACAACTTTATCTATATTTATCAATACCTCGAATGGTTCACAAATTTTAAGACTTGATCCATCCCTTTGATTTAGACTTATCCGGTTTCTTTCAAGATGGCACTTTTACTAACACTACTGGTCCTATTTCTATACTCATACTTTCTCTCAATACAATTTCGCTTTTTTTTTCTTTGTCTACTCCGAGCTGCTTCAATCAATATTACTATGCTCTTGGTGTGCTGATTTAACTTAGAATTTGACAACTTTCTTTCTCCCACTTTATTTTAATAGAAATGGGGACTTACACTTGCGTTCACATGAAGCTTGGTAAAGTGGCATTCTAAAGCTGACATCGCTGATAATTGATCATTCTGGTGTTTTCTTAAAAAAAATATTTAACCTCTCAACATACTTTATATTTCCTAAATTGCTTTATCATTCTGACCCTTTGTTTAAGGATAATAGGCGGTGCTCGTTTTCAACTTGGTTTCCAAACATTTAAAATTTCTTACTCTTTTTCATAAGTTAAAGCTGAAAAGTAATCTCATATACTCACGTATTATTACCTTTAAGTATTTGAACTTCAGATTCCACTCTTTCCAATTTGTTTATTAACTCCTCGGTGGTCTTAATTGTATCCAATCCTTTCTGTCGGCATAAGGCATCTGTGACTGTACGGCTTTGCTTAGGTAGTTGTTAGTGGATTAATTCAGAATCTTTTGTTATCCTTAGTCAAAATTTCATTCTCGAATACTCATTGTATAGTTGCTTTCCTTCTGATTTTTGGAGAAAAATCCTTGGACACTCCACACAGACTTTCTCATTCCTTGAGTAGCTGAGGATGTTATCAATAAATACAGTTTTCTTATCTAAGTACTCCTTATACACCATGATCCTTAATTCCTTATAATCATCTGATACACTTGTTATTTCACATATAATCATTCGAGCTTGTAATGCCCTTAACTCATTTTAATTATAATCTCTGATATGTTCTCAGGTCGGATCTTAAGTTAATCCCTGAAATATAACACACTTCCTGAATTGAGTCTCGTAGGAAATTAATTCTTTGTAGGGGTCACTTATGCTTATTCGTGGTTTTGCTAAACTCCCGATAATCAGTACATACTTTCATAATTTCATTCATTCTCTCCCTTAACATCACTAGTACACTTCACAATTCGCCTCTTGTAAAGTCACTTCCTGAGTCTACCTTATCCACTAGGCCTTCCAATACTTCATCTTAACTCTTTGACATGTCCAACACTTCCTGATCTATTTTGAAATTTCCTTTTTATACCTAGTTATTACTATTTTTTTTTAAAATTCTCGTATATCTTGGCATCTTTTCAATAACTTAAATACTTAATATTGTGAATTCCCTGTAGGATCTCATTTCTTAATTATTTTACTTGTAACATCCAAGTGCTGAAAGAAAACCTAGGGATATCGTGATCGCTAAAATTTTCTATTACTAATCGCTAACATCGTGATTCATTATCTTCTCTTGACATCTCCTTATCTTTCCCTTAATAACTTCGACTGAAAAGTCATACGATCCATCCTTGCTTCTTTTGGATTATGAATTCTAACTTCCAATTCCAATTTCTAAAATTCCATAGGTAGTTCTTCCAGTGTAGTCTCTATTTTCGTTCTCTCCTTTTTGTTTATCACTTGCCACTACATTTGTTTTTTTTCGTGAATACTTACTTCAAACTCTTATGGTCCGTATAGATTTTACACCTTTCTCCATACATATCATGTCTCCCCATTTTCAAAACAAATATTATTACTGTTAGCTCCAATGATGAATAGGATACTTCTGCTCTGAAGATTTCAGTTGTCTGGGTGCATATACAATAACTTTATTGTGCTGCATCATCACACATCCTACTCCCCTATGAGAAGCATTACTATAACTACGAAATCTCCTTGATACTTCCAAAATGATAAAGCAGGTGCTGTAACCATTCTCTCACTTAACTCTGTAAAACTTTCTTTACCCTTCTCTACTTCATATAAACTTCTTGCTTTTCGTGGTTAGCTTCGTCCAAGATATTGCAACTTCCAAGAAATCTTGCACCAATTTTCGATAGTAACCGGCCTATGATAAAACTTCTTACTTTTGTTGGTGTTTCTGGTCTCTTTTCATTCATAGTAACTTTAATTTCTACTGAGTCTCTTTTGATCTTCTCCATATTGACTATTTATGCTAAGAACTATACTTCATACAACTTCTTTCTTCTCCAACTTTTCAGTTATCATTAAATGCATGGTCCTCCATCGAGTTCAAATATTACGGGTATATTGGTTAATCCAAATGACAATACGGGAATAGTACTTAGTATTATCTTTGATACATCCATAGGTTTAATCTTCAATTTTGTTTGCCTCTAACTTTTATTTATCTCATAATTACCGTAATACTCACATATTGATCATCGTAATCATCATTAACCAATTCTTTACCTTCCTTTTTCCTTTATGCCTCATCATATTCTCATCTGATGTCTTCAGAGCTATCTTTTTATCACGACGGTTTATCTGGGCATCATGCTTCCATAGTCAATCCATTCCTTAGAATAATGTCAAGTCCTCTTGTCTCAAATGATATCAGTTCTTCACAACTTATTACCAGAAATCTCAATTCCATCATTGGTATTCACTTATGTAACAATTACATGTTCTTGACTTGCTAGTCCTTTAATCATAATCTTATCAATTCAACATAGTAATTCATCTCATCAACAAAACCTTGAGAGATAAACACTTAAGTTTCCCTCACATCTTTTAATATTTTAACGCATGAGGTATTTACCATAATCATCCATGTTATCACGCTCGTTATCTGAACAACATATTTCACAGGAAAAACCGCATATTCTCGTTCCCGAAGACGTATTCCTCATTGGAGTAGATTCCTTTGGTCCTTAGTGCATCCCTAACTGGGTTAGTGATTTGCAATTCTCGCCATATACCCTTGTTTGCTTCCCATGCGTGAGAAGTAGATGGAACTTTGCCCGCTTGGTCCATAATTCGTTGATTTCTGTTTGAAAAACTCTTACAAAGAACGACAGTACAATAAAGCAACTGGAAGGATTCACAATTCAACAAAATTTAGAGTTGAAAAGAAAGAAGAAACAAGGATTTGAATATGAATGAGACAACCACATTGGTACTTAAGATGGCCAGTCTTTCATACCATTTGGCATACAGCACAAGTTTAGGTGGCGTCCCACCCGACTCATCGTCATTCCGACAAAGTGTCTCACCATAACACTATTTGTCCCAATCAGAAAGCAAAACTTGAGGAAACAATTAAATTTGAAAGGAATGCAATATCCTCCGTTTCGATATCATAGCAAAGAGTTTATTTAAGAAAAGAAGTTCCTACATTTTTAGAAATTGAATAGAAATATATGTTGTGATATTGAAGGCAAGAACGATACCATTGGTCACCATCCACATTTCATTTGCATTCATCTTTCGAGCTCGCTCGATCTTATCCCAATTGCGTCATATAATAACTTTAGAAAGTCCGCTGAAATGTCTTCGCAAATAAAGCATTATAATGAATTCTTACTTGTTAAGTCTTGCGTCTTTAGCATCGCACATACCCGTATAATACTTTAACAATTCGATCATAATGGCATTCCTAGCAGATAACTTCGAGTTTCCTCTTTTTAATTTATAATAACCACGAATCATTCGACATAACGATCATTTTGTTAATAATATTTTTCTTTTAGAAAATGTCTAGAAATTTTTCGCAATCTTCTTCGATCACACTCAAGATCCTTTTAAATCAATGAATTCTTTAAACTTAATGGTCTCTGCAACTGGATGAATAATCATTCTGTACACGAATTCTGTTATTAACCTTGTCAAACCGTTAGGAATAATCAGCTTTTTCATAATCACGGGTTACTTGGTTCTCTGAATTAATAATACTAAGTCTGAAATAAGTATCCTTCCAGGCAATCCGGGTCTTTTAACAAACAAGAAACTCAAGTAGTAACTTGATAACCAAGGTTTAATACTTATTTTATTCAAAAAGACTTTTAAAAATTTTATAAGGATAAATCTTTTTCGAAAACTTGTTAAAAATTTTGAAAATCACAAATCTGGTTGTCCTTACTATCTGAGTTGGTTGTTGTCATTCTGACCTATAACAAGGTACCAAATTAAAGAAACAATCACATAAAGGTCTGTTCACTTCAACCTACCTTTTCTCCTTTATCGAGTCCATTTGCCTTCCTTAATCGACGGAAACTTCAGTTGTCATTGCTTATCACCTTATTCGTAGCTTCCTATCAAGGCTTCTATACTGGTAATACTCCCGTTATCAACTTTACAATCGTTAAGTGGAGCAGGCTATCCAATAGTCAACGAGTCTATTTCATAGAACCAAAATTTTCTCATATCACATCACATCACTACTTTACATTTCGCATTTATCATAGCACCATCACTTAATTATATAGATATTCTGGATTTATACTTTTCTCTATAACCTTTTTAAAATTCATCTAATCCATTCCACCAGCTGGTCATGGGTGGCCTAATCTCTAACGGCTTCTTTTAATCTGGTAACAACTATCTTTCAGAACACCTGAATCTTCTTTCTAGGCTTCTTCTCACCTTTATTTATATCTCAAATACCCACCATATAATGTAACACCCGAATCCGCCTTCGTAGGTACAAGTGCTTCATAGGACAAGTTCTAAAATGTGGGTATAAAACAGGGTATAGGGTAAACTGAAGAGATACACTCACAACCGAATGTCCAATAAAATAAGAATAACGAATGAAAGTTCTTAAATAGGTAGTCTTATAACAAGAAGTGGTAGAATAGTGTGGAATAGCTTGAAGAGGTACAACTGTCATAACAGAAGGTAGTGCCGCTAATACTGATGGAGGAACAAGGTGCAAATTGAATCTAAAAGAAGATAACGATCCTCGAACGGAAAACTCCAAACGATCAGATGATACAGGGAAATCAGGATCTGCCCTTACCGTTGCCTAGAAATCACGTCGCAAGCAAAGAATCCAAAATTGCAACACAAACCGTGCGGGAGACGTACTATACAGTTGCACTCAACCTCACAACGTCTTATCTTTCTATTTTCTATTCCTAATCCTAACCCTCTACCCAATCCCGACAATCTAGGCTTGTTTCAGTGACTTATAACCTGTAGCTCTGATACCAACCTGTGGCGCCCTCCAAACCCGGGTCAGAAGTTTGGGGTCCACAACACATACACAATATATAAACCTGTATAAAAGATATTATTTATAATGACCCTGCTTCACAAAACCACGGATCGCAACAGGTTAAAGTATGAAAATAAGCCACAATCTTAACTTTTATTACAACGTACCAAATTCCCCTTTGTTTTAACTTACAACTGATAATAAAAGTATTCTTACAATTTGACTATCTCTCTACCGCATGAAGCTTCTGCTAGCTCGACCCAACTCAACTGAAACCTTAGCCCGCACTTTGGACTGAGGAACTTCACTATCATCCATATTCTTTTCAACTGTAACATATATAAAAAGATTCGCAAGAGTGAGCTAACTAGCTCAGCAAGTCATGATAACGATAACTGAGGTTAAACAATAATCAAATGAGATGATTCAAAGAAATCAAGTTTCTTTTTAACTAATTATTAGAGTTGGATATTCATTTTAAGATTTAAAAAAACCAAGGTTAGGCTGCTGATCAGTCACGCACTAACCCCGAGCAAGCACACAGCACTGCTCTAATTACTGGATCCAAGGCACACATTGGCCTAATTTGACCATTATATGGTCTGACCACGAATCTGGTCCACATATATAAAAACTATCCAATCCTAAAGCAGTTCAATATAATAAATGATATAATTCAATAAAACAAGTTCATAATCAACGATAGTTAAGCACTTGAATAAAAGCATAAAGAAGCTTATAGATATCTCAAGTGGATTTTAGGTATGTATAAGAAATGGTTTTCAATTTGTATCAGTCTCCGGTATTAAGTCAGAAGCGATTTTTCAAGGTATAGTTCTTTGATGTTATAAAGAATGGTTGCAGTATAAAAGTTTCTGTGTTTTCAAATCATTCTCTTTCAGTGTTTGGTGTTTGGTAGTTATACCTTTGAAGAGTAGTATTATATTTGTATGGTTTGGTGTCTGAGGATCACCAAAGGACGGTTTGCAAAGAATAAGGTTTACGGCTCAAGATCAAAAAAATCAGGGTTTAAGGGTAAATAGTTTAAAACACTTGCAATATAAACAAGAGTTATTTTGAATAAGAGCGACATGTTATGAAACAGTTCGAAAATAATTGTGATATATCTTGAAGAAAAGTTCGGAAGTACTTGCCTTACAAGGCTTTACAACTATTACTGATCAACTCTGAGCCGACTCTGCTGCTCAGGCTCTAACATCCAACCACTAGATCCCATTGGATTTAACTTCGACACTCAGTTCTTTCTATTGAAACTCTACTGGGATCGTCAACTGATTGCTAGGTTATGTTTAGTCCATCATCCACTTTCAGCGTTCCCGACTATAACCTACAGGGTCGAAATACCCTACGTTAGACGTCTAGGTATGCTTGACATATCCTCTATACTAATTCTTACCCAACGATATTCAAACCCGACTCGTAATTATTCATATTAGAATAATACAGACAGCAATTAGAGTTCACATTCTCGAAATCGATCCAGTGTTCATTTTCAGAAAATACGTATACTTGTCATTTTACGAAATTAGGGTTACTGTGTTTTGGACAAAACATACAACACAACATACAATCAGGTTCTCTATAAAACATACGTATATGTATTTACTTATACTCGCTCGATGTAACACCCCCGGATCCGGGGTCGGGGATCCGGGTCGTCACGGTCTTTCTTTCCACAATATCACTTCACTTAATTAATAATAACCAACCTTATGCTGTGACCCCACACTAACATACACCACAACCCGTTATAGTCTCAGAGATGAAATTCAAATAAGTACAAGTCTTTGAATCCACAATTTAAAAGTTATTACAACCCGAAATGATTACTTGATAAATTTACAGTTAATTGCCATTATCTGCCACAAGTTATAATTATACATAATTGATTCTCAAAAGTAGATGGTCTGATCTACAATAGATCTACCTCTGCAGCTATAGCAGCTACAACATCAACGGGAAGACGCGGGACGCTTCCCACGCGCTTGCGCTGGGTCTGCTGGAGTCTGGCCATCTTTCCTAACTGTTGTTGTGTGATGAAGAAATAAAGCAAGGGTGAGCAGCAAGCCCACCAAAATAATATGTATAATGATTTACCATATATGAGCCTACTCATAATACTCATGAAAGTCTTGGTCAAAAGAAATGAACCAAGTTTGATATCTTAATGCGATGAAGTCGCAAAATATTCAGTATATATACATATATACTTTTCAAAATATTGGAAGTCCTCTTCCATGCATAATATACACAAAGTCCTAGTGTGTAACTGTATAAAAAAATATCGTTGCAAGGTGATCTCATATATCTAACCTTGTCTCAACGTTTTTCTGAAAATCTTTGTCATTCAAAAGACAATTATTAATTAGATATAAGTTTAAAAGATGAGGTTACCAAATACCCCAATATACTTATATCTTTCCCAATACTACTTGAACTACCACCGTTCAAGTTATAATCAGTTTCAAAAGTTCATCACATAGATGAGACTACAAGACAAGATTTGAATAGATTCAATCTTTGAAATATTATTGAATGAAATAAAGTTACGAGATACTTTATTTAGTCCCGATATATATATATATCCACATATATATATCTCTTAAACATTTCCTGGAACCTCTGTTATGTGAAGTATGAACAGAGTTCGAAACATCCAATGAATTTTTGGAAAGGAAAAGAAAACATTTGGCATAAACCCGATATCTTGCTGATCAGGCACAGATACCAATAAGTAACCTTTTCTACTGTAGATGGATGAATTCCTCACCGGTCATCACCCTGGTCATAATTAAGACCTCGCGCTCGACCGTACCCCGGCCCCTCACGCGTTGATGGACTGCCACCCAGCCACTTACACAATATTAGACCGTACCCCGGCCTGTCGCTTATGCCGACTCAATTAGATGGGCTTACTTCCCGAACATTGGGCAAGTAATCAATTCATTTACCAAATCTGCAACCTCGTTGCGAATATAAAATACACCACAGAGCCGGATTCCCCAGGTTTTGAGCGAGTATTTAAATCCCCTTTAAAAAGGAAGATCTTAAATATAAAAATGAGTTTTGGGATCCGCTCTGACTTTTTTAAAAATCATTTTGAAGACTCGAAAACACTTTAAAGAGTGTTTGGAGTAAGGCTGATTTAATGAAGTAAATCAGTCCCCAGAATATTAGAAAATATCTGAATATTATTAATTAAATAATATTCCCATAAAGAATAATCTTTATCAAAATAATTGAAGTAGAAGTATTAAAATTTACACTTGAAACGAGTATTAAATAACCAAAGATATACTTATATGAAAGTATTATCTTTATTTGAATAATTGAAAATAAGTTTGATTATTTACACCTTATTCTTTAATAAAATAAAGAATATACCTCAGCAAATAATCGGAGTCATAGATCCTCAAATGAATATTCAAATAATATTCAATAAATAAAATAAGCTGAGTCATAATACCTCGAATGAATATTATAAATAATATTCATTAAATAAAATAAAGGAGTCATACATCCTCAAATGAATATTCAAATAATATTCAATAAATAATATAAAAGAGTCATAAGTCCTCGAATGAATATTCAAGATAATATTCAAATAATAAAATAAACTGAGTCATAAACCCTCGAATGAATACTCAAATTAATATTCAATTAAGTAAAATAAAGGTATCGAATAAACCTTATTCGATCCACAGTTTTAAAAACTATATCCATATATATAAATATATATATATATATAATATACTCGGGAACATCGACTCCCGGTTTAGAAATATGTTCACCTTTTATCCCCTATACTAAGGGTATACGCAACTACTTGCTTATTTCTAGCATAGGTATTATGCAACTATAAGCATTGAAATCAACAGATAGATAACCAGATTACGAAACAGACATGCATATATACCATATCAGCATGCTCCAATATATCGCAAAATTTGCTAATAACAATCATGCACTATCACAAGATAATGCATATACATATATTTACATCACAACAACAGTATATCGGGTAGAAAACTTGCCTGAGCGACTGGGGGTTACGAATGGCTCGGGACGAGTCTGGTAACCTATAAACAACAAGTAAGTTGGAATTAAACCAAAATCACTTGTAAATCTATGCTTTAGCTAACTTAGACTCTAATGCTAGTTTTACGCTCACCGATTCGCTTAAGTCACTCGGGTACTCTCGGCTCCATCATTTTTAATAACTTAACCTTTACGAGTCTTAAAGCGATTCCTTCGTGAATGACTTACCAACTGCCTAACACACTTACCATAATTGTTTCATACATTAATTCACCCTTTTTGGTCTTTAACCTACATTTCAAAGTAAGGCGAGGGAAAAAGTTTCGTTCGCGAAACACCGTTACTTGAAACGGTCGTTTCTCCTAAACCGTAAATCGGAATCGAACGAACTACATATCAAAACGAAGCTCGTAACATGAACTATCTAAACATGACAATGGTCAAAACCTAGCAGTGAGTTCAAGGGTTCTGATGCTATGCACAAAAACAGTCCAAAGAAAATCGGCCGTTACGACGGCTATGTTTACGCGATTTCCCAAATTTAAACCACTCGATACCAACCACAAATCAACCCCAAATCAATCATACAACAATAATCCATCCTTATCACATCATAACAACCCCAACAAATCCATATTAACCATTTATACTTATTCCTCACATGAACTAAAAGCTTTACTTAGGTTCTTTAACTAATTACCAAGATTTACAACTCCAACAATACAACAAAACCAACTAATCTCTACAAACTCAACCAAACTTCAACCAATCAAGCATCATGCCTCACATATGCTATATCAAACACATTCAATCCTAATTACTCAAAACTAAAGCTAGGGTTTGTAGTTTATACCTTCCTTGGAGAGTGGAGAATCAAGAGGATGGCTTGGAATCACCTTTAAAGCCCTTAACCAAGCTTAATCTAAACAAAACTTCAAGAACACAAATTTTAGTTCTTGAAAACACTATTCACCATCTTCTTTGATGATTTATAGAAAAAGATTGGCTTGGAATTAGAAGCTTAAACTTATAGGAAGTATGTAACTTAACTAGGAGGAGCTAGGATAATTACCTTGGAAAATAACAAGTGGAGGAGCTTGGACTTCCCATTTCTTAAGAAACCAACCGAGAGCTTCATGAACAAGCCTTGGTTGCTTTTGATTTTTGATGAAAATGGTTTTTTCTTGGCTTGGTTGCTTGGTTTTTGTGCTTGCTTTAGCAAATTACTACCTTGCCCTTGAATTTGTGTGGTTCTTATTCAACCACACCTCCTT
Source organism: Apium graveolens (assembly GCF_009905375.1). Classification (NCBI taxonomy): domain Eukaryota; kingdom Viridiplantae; phylum Streptophyta; class Magnoliopsida; order Apiales; family Apiaceae; genus Apium; species Apium graveolens. The sequence continues at coordinate 82,154,484 of NC_133654.1, read as the reverse complement.
CCTTCCTATGTCATGCTTACCTCATCCTCATGATGTCATCCTTCCTTCCTTGTCTTCTTTCTATTGGTTGGATGACATCATTCCCATTAATCCCTTTGATTAACTTCCTAATCGTTTGCCTAATGACCGCTGATCTGCTATACGGTTCGCTTAACTTTCGTTCTCGTTTTATCGTTTGAAGGATCATACCCGGGATCTTATTACTTAGGTTCCCTTAACCTTTCTCAATATATTAAATTCCTTCTATGATCCTCTTTTATAATCCTTTAATTTAAATCCTTTTTATCCTGTTACCTTATACTCAATTCTCTCCGTATATTGTGGATTTCCGGGAAAAACCAAAGTGTTCGGAATTGGATTCTGACGATCTTTACATACACTTATATACTCCATAGAGTACTAATAATATCCCATAAGATCAATAACAGAACCCCTACATAGCGTGGCATGAAAAGTTTTCTCATTCAGCAAAAACACTATTCATAAGGGTTTCAAAATTTTCCAAAAATTGGGGTTATTACAGTCTCCCCTCCTTAAAAGGATTCCGTCCCGGAATCAGATAGAAAACAAATGGGGATACTTTCTTAGCATTACACTTTCTAACTCCCGAGTCAATTTTCCCACATTGTGGTCCTACCACCAGACTCTGCCTAGTTTAATAATCCTTCTCCTAAGCACTTGTTCTTTTTCACTCTATAACCCTTCCTGGTTGCTCCATACAGGTTACGTCGGGTTGCATATCTATGCGCTCATATGCCTCTATTTATCTGGCATCTAAATTACACTTCCTTAACATTGATACGTGAAACACGTTACGACCTGCTACATGCTCGGGGTTAGGGCTAGCTTCTATGCTAACTTCCCAAACGTCTTAATATATCCAAGGGTCCAACAAATTGTAGACTTAGCTTTCCTTTCTTTCCGAACCTCATCAATCCTTTCCAAGGGATACCTATAACATTACTAGGTCCCCTATTTCATACTCTTTATCCTTTCGTGTCAAATCAACATACTTATCATGTCCATCTTGGGCTGCTACCAGCTGTCCTCTGATTAGATCTATCATATCCTTGGTCTTTTGGACTACTGCGGGTCCGAGCATCTTGCGCTCTACAACTTCATCCTAACATAAGGGAGATCGACATTGTCTTCCCTCAAGGATCTCATAAGGCGACATCTCGATAATGACATATGATCTATTGTCGTAAGATAACTCAATCCGAATTAAGTGATCATTCCAAATTCTTTCAAGTCTATTGCACAGACTCTCATCATAGCTTTTAACATTAAAGCTTTTGCTTCTCAATACCCATTCTTTTCCAGTTCGTAATCGCTATCACCTTCCGTTCCTAATATTATACGGGTTATACTATTGCTCGCTAGCGTTCTATAACCTTTTAATAACCACGTCAACCTCAGTATCACGAATGTGTTCCCATTCCGCATACTACCACCACTTTATTACTCCTTTTTTCAGTTGTTTCTATTTTCCAAAATTTGATCAATCAAATAGAAGTAAAGGAATTTGTTGAGAGATCACTATGATCATGAACACTTGTTATATCGCATAGTTAGTACAGAAGGTGGCCAGCCTTTAGTACTTGACAAGCAATTAAACAACATGTGGTATCCTACTAGGCTTCTATCACAAAGATAGATAGTCATTCGGCAATACCTCCCCTTCTGGAAGGGTTGTTCTTCTCAGCTTACATGAAATGAAAAGAAGAGAAAAGAACGAACTGAAGAGAATTGTATATATGAAAAAATATACAGCCACAAAATATCTGGCTTGGAACCTACCTCTGAACTATAGAGGTTTGTCATAGGAGAACAAAACATATATGTATTTATATCAACATCAAGTATTATAGCATCGCATTTCACGTGCCTAAATATTTTCTCTATCCCGTCCATCATTCTATGGACCCATGCTCTTCCTCGAGCTTATACACAATCACCTTTGAAACTCCCTCGACATCGAAAATCGAATCTGGGATCTCATTCTATACATCATCGCTACTAGAATTCTATGCTTGCACCGCAACCTTCCTCGTATAATAATACGACTCTCTATTGATAAGAAAGAATAATAATTCACTAGGTAGATACTCTACTTAATTAGTCTATCAATGATAACTTATACACTACCACGACCCGATTAGGGGTACTCAATCTCGACACCTATTCCAATACAACTCTCACGGTTGTAATCAGCTCGATACTCGCAGAATCATTGCTGCCTTACTATGGTCCACCACTGACCTACTGTCGTCATTCACATTCCATGAAATCTTAATAGCTAACCATACGGAGTCCATACATGTCGTATCTAATCCTTCTAAGGAGGTAACATAATCACCATTCATGATTCATGAAGAACACTCCTGATCCTGACATACATACATGACATGAAGCAAATAAAAGTGCAGAAGAGTTTCAATCAAAGCAACGATAGCAGGTTAATACCATTCTTAATCATATGCCTTCAATAGAAGACTTAACTCAAAGGTTTGTTTAGAGGACCTCCTAAGATAGATAGCCCGTTCATGGCGATTACGCGAATTAAACCTTTACCAACTACTATTACGGTCGGGTATTGCACAGTCATCAGAAGGAATGTCAATCTTCCAAACCATAATACAACCTTCACAGCTTTAACCATCATCACTGTATTCCTCTCGCACGAGCGCCTATAATTATCCTCTTACCTTTAAAGTGTCGGCCACCTCTTTGGCCTTTCCTGATAGTAAAACTTCCTTACAGTCAATTTCACATTAACCACCTCCAATAAATTTCTACCTTATTTCAATCACAGCTTATGTGAAAATGCTTTCCTTAAAATCTGATGAGTAAAAAAAAAATCACCATTTTTCCATAAGTTATTGCCTCAGTCTTTAGAGGTTAATCACTGTCAAGACTGACTCTCGATCATACTTAGAACATCTTCTATCTTAAGTCCTAATTTCCCTGAACAATTTCGACCATTACTGGTTCGATCCATACCTTCTCGTGGTTTAACACGTGCCTCACTTGGCATCAATATAATTACGTCATATTTCCTTTATCAATATTTTTATTCTTGAGAATTTCGAATATTTCCTTTCTCCTTGTAAAACCTCTAAGGTTATCCTTCAATCGTTCCTCCTGTATTCCCTAGATACAGGGCATATCACAATACCATTTACTAATAGTAGAACCATTGTCTATATACTTCTGAAGAATTTCTCCACTGATCCTTAAAGGTTATTATTACCTTAACCCTTTCCCAATCATACTGTCAAAACTCATACTGTCCCTATTAAGGGTGAAATGCCAACCTTTATGCATTCCCCTAGGATTCGTTTTAAGTTACCGATGTTCTATCCTTAATTCCACCTTTAAAAAAAGGTACAAGCATCCTTCCATGGATAAATAAAGTCATATATGCCTGATAAGGGTATCTTATTCAATCAGTTCCACCTCGATAGTCTATACCGAATTTCACAATAGCATCCTTATTCAAGTTAAGGTCAATCCACATGGCCTCCAAAAGATAACAATGGTCCTCCGCTTTTCTTTCCTGATTTGGTAATGATAACAAGGATGTTCTGGAAGATATTGGTCATGTTCAACGTGAACTTCTTCTTAATAATTCCTTATTTACTTTTGTTGTTTATCTCAACAGTCACCTCAATGTTGGGATATCTTTCATACCTGGCGTCTCCCTTTCTGGGTATCATGCCACCGGTCTTACATTTCTCATTCTTGAAGGTCACTTCCTTCATCCTATTTTCCTAGTTTCTTACTTCCTTGTCTCCTCAGTCTATCCGCGTCTCATTGTTTATCCTTCGAACTATCTCAATGTTTCCTCGAATCCTCCCAACTTAAAGGGGATAAAATATATGCATCTCTTATGCCTTCAATCATCAATTTAACTCATGGTGAATCACTCTCATCCGGACGATTACATACTTTTCTATTTCTATTATTAGGAGTCTTTAGGGTTTCCTCATACCCAACTCCCTTATCATTCCTCAAACTCTGTTGCCCTTTTTATTCCTTTCCACTTCAATTCCTTTTTATTTTCCTTTCTCTTATCATTATTTCATGAACCAACACAACATAAGCATTGATTTCAAATATCCCGTCATTCTGGATTCGTGTCCTCAGAACGAATCTTGACAACTTTTACAACTTAAATTCACCATTCATCATACTCGTATGCCTTTGTTCTGGCTCTAAAGCTTTTACACTCTCTCTATAACCTCGGGAATTACTTTCCCAAAAACAATTGGCTGAACTTTAATCAGTTTATCATAACCTCTGGCTCCGTGCCTTTCTTGGTCTTTCACCAGCGGGTGGTCTCTCTCTTAGGAGGGTAAGTGATAAAAACAGTCTTTTGTGATTCGTCAATCATTTAGAATCTCAAATGATTCCTATATTTCCTTTAGCCAGGCTCTTGCCTCGACTGGGTCAGCTTGTTCCTTGGAACTCTGAGAGCTTAGCGATTTAAAGGTCCTGAAAGAATTTCTCACCGCACTGTCTCCTCAGGGTGGTGGTTGGGGATAATAGTCTAAGTTCTTTTTAGACAGGTCCATGAATTGCCGTATAGGAGTACCGTCTCGGGTCTCCTTTCCTTACTCGACTTTCTGTTTCCTTAGTATGAAATGTTTCATCCTACTCCCCATAATTGGGGTCATCTTTTAATTTAAAATCCTCATTTTCCACTCCATTATGTCATGGGTTCCTTCTATCTTGATGGCGACCTCCCTGACTATCACGTTCAGGGTTTGCTCTAAATCTTATTCCTCAAACTATGGCTCTCATCTAAGTTCTCATCCTTACGCTCTTGAACTTTCGGAACCCAAATTCTATAGGAATACCTCATTATTCCCTTATCATCTTTCTCGATATTAATCTTTTATCTAATTGTTGGCTCCCTGCCTTCATTCATAACTTTTTCTGGCACAATATGATCTTTTCCAATAATTCGGGCTGTATTGCAATCTCAAACAGCTTTTCGGTACCGGCTCCGGTTACCTTCACTTCTATTTCCATTTTCTCAAAATCTCTTATAAACTCTCCAAAAGACATTATCATCTTGAGTCTCTCCTTTTTTACTAAGGGCATCAGCCACCATATTGGCTTTCCCCGAATGATAAAGAATCTCCCAATCATTATTCTTGATTAGCTCTAACTGCCTCCTCTGGCATATGTTGAGCTCTTTCTACGTGAAAATGTACTAGAGCACTTATGGCTTAGGTAATTCTTGCACTTCTCTCCATACAAGTAGTGCCTCCAATCCTTAGGGTAAAACTATTGCCACGAGCCTAAGCTCATGAACGGGGATATCGAATTTCATATTACCTTAATTGTCTTGACATGTACGCGATTACCTTACCGTGCTGCATAAGCACGCACCCTAAGCCCTTGTGCGAAGCGTCACTATACTTCACAAAATCTCTTTTTCCATCCGGCAATGCCAGCATAAGGGCCATCACCAACCTCTGCTTCAGTTCTTGAAAGCTGTTCTCGCATTTCTCTGTCCATTCGAACTTCTCAGTCTTACGAGTAAGCCGCGTTAAATGGGCTACTATCTTTACAACTTGAACGAACCTCCGGTAGTGACCGGCCAATCCTACCTCTGGTAGTCGACCAAACCATGGTCATCAATTCATCAGTGGTCCTTTATCCAATCCTGTCAGGATCCTCCATGGGATCCTCCTCAACAACTATCCCTTCTAGGACAACATCCTCAACCGCTAAATCCTCAATATCAACATCATCCGGTCCTGCATTAGGACACTCTATCGGATCCACAATCCGATCTCCAATTAGTAATAAAATATCATCGCGATGTTGCTCCTCAACCTCAGGGTTCGGAGTCCCGCTACCATATACGATAACGAACTACGCTCCTATCACGATATTTATAAGGGTTCCCATAAGGGTTTTAACTGTCAGTACTACGTTAGGTAGCCCGACTATGAACTTGGCAAGAGTTCTTATTATCTTAGTGAACTTATTATCTTAACGTCCCATCATCTCTGAGGTTTATAACGCTTGGCTCTGATACCATTTCTGTAACACCCCCGGATCCGGGGTCGGGGATCCGGGTCGTCATGGTCTTTCTTTCCACAATATCACTTCACTTAATTAATAATAACCAACCTTATGCTGTGACCCCACACTAACATACACCACAACCCGTTATAGTCTCAGAGATGAAATTCAAATAAGTACAAGTCTTTGAATCCACAATTTAAAAGTTATTACAACCCGAAATGATTACTTGATAAATTTACAGTTAATTGCCATTATCTGCCACAAGTTATAATTATACATAATTGATTCTCAAAAGTAGATGGTCTGATCTACAATAGATCTACCTCTGCAGCTATAGCAGCTACAACATCAACGGGAAGACGCGGGACGCTTCCCACGCGCTTGCGCTGGGTCTGCTGGAGTCTGGCCATCTTTCCTAACTGTTGTTGTGTGATGAAGAAATAAAGCAAGGGTGAGCAGCAAGCCCACCAAAATAATATGTATAATGATTTACCATATATGAGCCTACTCATAATACTCATGAAAGTCTTGGTCAAAAGAAATGAACCAAGTTTGATATCTTAATGCGATGAAGTCGCAAAATATTCAGTATATATACATATATACTTTTCAAAATATTGGAAGTCCTCTTCCATGCATAATATACACAAAGTCCTAGTGTGTAACTGTATAAAAAAATATCGTTGCAAGGTGATCTCATATATCTAACCTTGTCTCAACGTTTTTCTGAAAATCTTTGTCATTCAAAAGACAATTATTAATTAGATATAAGTTTAAAAGATGAGGTTACCAAATACCCCAATATACTTATATCTTTCCCAATACTACTTGAACTACCACCGTTCAAGTTATAATCAGTTTCAAAAGTTCATCACATAGATGAGACTACAAGACAAGATTTGAATAGATTCAATCTTTGAAATATTATTGAATGAAATAAAGTTACAAGATACTTTATTTAGTCCCGATATATATATATATCCACATATATATATCTCTTAAACATTTCCTGGAACCTCTGTTATGTGAAGTATGAACAGAGTTCGAAACATCCAATGAATTTTTGGAAAGGAAAAGAAAACATTTGGCATAAACCCGATATCTTGCTGATCAGGCACAGATACCAATAAGTAACCTTTTCTACTGTAGATGGATGAATTCCTCACCGGTCATCACCCTGGTCATAATTAAGACCTCGCGCTCGACCGTACCCCGGCCCCTCACGCGTTGATGGACTGCCACCCAGCCACTTACACAATATTAGACCGTACCCCGGCCTGTCGCTTATGCCGACTCAATTAGATGGGCTTACTTCCCGAACATTGGGCAAGTAATCAATTCATTTACCAAATCTGCAACCTCGTTGCGAATATAAAATACACCACAGAGCCGGATTCCCCAGGTTTTGAGCGAGTATTTAAATCCCCTTTAAAAAGGAAGATCTTAAATATAAAAATGAGTTTTGGGATCCGCTCTGACTTTTTTAAAAATCATTTTGAAGACTCGAAAACACTTTAAAGAGTGTTTGGAGTAAGGCTGATTTAATGAAGTAAATCAGTCCCCAGAATATTAGAAAATATCTGAATATTATTAATTAAATAATATTCCCATAAAGAATAATCTTTATCAAAATAATTGAAGTAGAAGTATTAAAATTTACACTTGAAACGAGTATTAAATAACCAAAGATATACTTATATGAAAGTATTATCTTTATTTGAATAATTGAAAATAAGTTTGATTATTTACACCTTATTCTTTAATAAAATAAAGAATATACCTCAGCAAATAATCGGAGTCATAGATCCTCAAATGAATATTCAAATAATATTCAATAAATAAAATAAGCTGAGTCATAATACCTCGAATGAATATTATAAATAATATTCATTAAATAAAATAAAGGAGTCATACATCCTCAAATGAATATTCAAATAATATTCAATAAATAATATAAAAGAGTCATAAGTCCTCGAATGAATATTCAAGATAATATTCAAATAATAAAATAAACTGAGTCATAAACCCTCGAATGAATACTCAAATTAATATTCAATTAAGTAAAATAAAGGTATCGAATAAACCTTATTCGATCCACAGTTTTAAAAACTATATCCATATATATAAATATATATATATATATATAATATACTCGGGAACATCGACTCCCGGTTTAGAAATATGTTCACCTTTTATCCCCTATACTAAGGGTATACGCAACTACTTGCTTATTTCTAGCATAGGTATTATGCAACTATAAGCATTGAAATCAACAGATAGATAACCAGATTACGAAACAGACATGCATATATACCATATCAGCATGCTCCAATATATCGCAAAATTTGCTAATAACAATCATGCACTATCACAAGATAATGCATATACATATATTTACATCACAACAACAGTATATCGGGTAGAAAACTTGCCTGAGCGACTGGGGGTTACGAATGGCTCGGGACGAGTCTGGTAACCTATAAACAACAAGTAAGTTGGAATTAAACCAAAATCACTTGTAAATCTATGCTTTAGCTAACTTAGACTCTAATGCTAGTTTTACGCTCACCGATTCGCTTAAGTCACTCGGGTACTCTCGGCTCCATCATTTTTAATAACTTAACCTTTACGAGTCTTAAAGCGATTCCTTCGTGAATGACTTACCAACTGCCTAACACACTTACCATAATTGTTTCATACATTAATTCACCCTTTTTGGTCTTTAACCTACATTTCAAAGTAAGGCGAGGGAAAAAGTTTCGTTCGCGAAACACCGTTACTTGAAACGGTCGTTTCTCCTAAACCGTAAATCGGAATCGAACGAACTACATATCAAAACGAAGCTCGTAACATGAACTATCTAAACATGACAATGGTCAAAACCTAGCAGTGAGTTCAAGGGTTCTGATGCTATGCACAAAAACAGTCCAAAGAAAATCGGCCGTTACGACGGCTATGTTTACGCGATTTCCCAAATTTAAACCACTCGATACCAACCACAAATCAACCCCAAATCAATCATACAACAATCATCCATCCTTATCACATCATAACAACCCCAACAAATCCATATTAACCATTTATACTTATTCCTCACATGAACTAAAAGCTTTACTTAGGTTCTTTAACTAATTACCAAGATTTACAACTCCAACAATACAACAAAACCAACTAATCTCTACAAACTCAACCAAACTTCAACCAATCAAGCATCATGCCTCACATATGCTATATCAAACACATTCAATCCTAATTACTCAAAACTAAAGCTAGGGTTTGTAGTTTATACCTTCCTTGGAGAGTGGAGAATCAAGAGGATGGCTTGGAATCACCTTTAAAGCCCTTAACCAAGCTTAATCTAAACAAAACTTCAAGAACACAAATTTTAGTTCTTGAAAACACTATTCACCATCTTCTTTGATGATTTATAGAAAAAGATTGGCTTGGAATTAGAAGCTTAAACTTATAGGAAGTATGTAACTTAACTAGGAGGAGCTAGGATAATTACCTTGGAAAATAACAAGTGGAGGAGCTTGGACTTCCCATTTCTTAAGAAACCAACCGAGAGCTTCATGAACAAGCCTTGGTTGCTTTTGATTTTTGATGAAAATGGTTTTTTCTTGGCTTGGTTGCTTGGTTTTTGTGCTTGCTTTAGCAAATTACTACCTTGCCCTTGAATTTGTGTGGTTCTTATTCAACCACACCTCCTTCCTTCCTATGTCATGCTTACCTCATCCTCATGATGTCATCCTTCCTTCCTTGTCTTCTTTCTATTGGTTGGATGACATCATTCCCATTAATCCCTTTGATTAACTTCCTAATCGTTTGCCTAATGACCGCTGATCTGCTATACGGTTCGCTTAACTTTCGTTCTCGTTTTATCGTTTGAAGGATCATACCCGGGATCTTATTACTTAGGTTCCCTTAACCTTTCTCAATATATTAAATTCCTTCTATGATCCTCTTTTATAATCCTTTAATTTAAATCCTTTTTATCCTGTTACCTTATACTCAATTCTCTCCGTATATTGTGGATTTCCGGGAAAAACCAAAGTGTTCGGAATTGGATTCTGACGATCTTTACATACACTTATATACTCCATAGAGTACTAATAATATCCCATAAGATCAATAACAGAACCCCTACATAGCGTGGCATGAAAAGTTTTCTCATTCAGCAAAAACACTATTCATAAGGGTTTCAAAATTTTCCAAAAATTGGGGTTATTACACTCGACGTTTCGATAATCCTCGGATACGCTCTCGCATTTCCGTAGTTCGATTTTCCGGAAATCGGACAGCGTCCCCTTTGTTTATCGGACTACCCGTCGAAACATCCATCGACGTCAATTCAATAACGACAATCCAATTCATAACAACTATAATAATTCACCATTCCATTCTAAAATTCCCAATCACCGATACAATTCAATAATCACAACCAACTCAATCATCCCGATCCAACATTTACTAATTAACTAATTCGATTCTAAATAAAAACACCACACGAATTTTTTTTTTATTTTATTAAAAAATATTAGGACTCAGAATAAACATCACAGTCCACCGTCGGCTCGTCGAGACTCATCGCCGACGGCGGTGAAATTCGCGGGTACCCGATTGATTCGGGTTTCCAGCACAAATATCACCAATTAAATCATTTCAGAATAATCAGAAATTTAATTTTGAAGGAAATCAAGAATGCTTCATTTAAAATTTTTTTTTTCCAATAAATTACACAATAATTCGAACCATTAAAGTAAAAGGAATCGAATGAATCAAAGTAACACAACAGTAATCCAACTCAACAGCACCGCAACAACATACAGAGACAAGCCGGAAAATAACATGTCGGAAGAACATATCGGAAAGGACAAGAACCCAGGCGGCAATTAATAAAATCGCCTCCCTGATTTCAGCACACGCACATATACGAGCATATACATGCATATGTAAGCATAGAACAACCTTACACCACCGAAACCTCACCAGAAAAACCAGAGGGGCAGCGGCGATTTAATCAGAAAAGAGAATAACGGCAACAACAGCGGAGAGTTCACCGGAAAATACGAGCACAGATGACCCGAAATTCCCAGGGAAACACAGCCGTGAGGGGAGGAGAACAGGGGATACAGAAGAAAAGAAAGAGAGCAGTGAGATGGAAGAAGGAGAAGGGAGGAACATAGATGAGGGATTAAGAGGAGTAATTGTTCTGTTGTATCGTTTTTTTTTTATTCTTTTTCTGTAACAATCGATTAGCAAGATGTGTCATCTGTGTGGCCCAAACTGTTTATCTAACTAACACGTAGCAATTTAAAGATAAATACGAAGGTTCTGCGGCCTAGTTTTTGACCCGTAATTGGATTTTAATGAACCGAGTCACACTTAAAACGAATTCAAAAAACCACAAAATTAGCCTAAAAAGGTTATAAATATCTCGAAATTAATAAAACATAAATTTTGAAATTTTAGGGCAAAGTTTGAAACGCAATTTATACCCGCTTTTATCAATTAAACGAATCGAAGCGCGGGTGAAATTAATCCCAAAAATTTCCAAAATAATTTTAAAATTCTTAAAATATTCCAAACTTAAATAAATACGAGTTTCATAATTTTTGAAGAATTCTGGAATTAAATACAGATTTTACAATTAAATGTAATCAGAAAATTATACAGGGTTAAATAATTGATAAAATATTGATATTTAAATTTTGTAAAATCCCAAAAATAATTATTAAAATTATAGAATCATAAAACTAATTTTAGAGACAATCCAAATATTTATGGATTTAAAACTCTGATAAAATGACCTTTAAAAAAATAAACAGAATAATATAACTCAATATTTAACTACACATTCCCAATCCTTTACACCAATAAATCACAGACAAATAGCATATATCAACATACTGCTACCAAAACCAAGACACATATTTTATTTAATTAATACTTTCCATTAGCACATTTTTAAATTATTAAAAAAAAACACGAGTCGTTATATTTAAGCTTAGGCCCAGGTAGGCCCAAGCTAGGCCCTTGAGCCACACCAAGTTTGAGAGTTGCCTCATGGTTAGAAGAGTCTTGTGTAGAAGTTTGAGAGGTAAACTTGAAGTGTAAGGGTGTAAATTGTACTCATAAACCCATTGGTGTCACCCTGAAATCACTATAATGCGCAAAATCACTTAACCTTTAGTTTTAGGGAACTTATGAGTGAGGCCTAGGTTGACCACCATAGTTGTAAGATAGTATGAGGTCATTAGAGTGTAAGGCTTAAGTCAGGGTTATGAGGTCGATATTAAGAGTTTTAGCTAGTTTAGCATAACTATGTGACTTGAGTAAGTGGAGTGAGATCATCCAAGCCTAGTGATGCAATATAGTGTGTATGTATATATTATTATGTACTTAAATATGTTATGTGAACATGTGTGGCTATGAACTATTATGCTTATAAGGTAATTATAAGCGTGTATGTGTATATAAGCCTAAGTGCCAATGCGCGTAATTTCTGTTTATAATTAAGTTGAGTTAGTGAGTATATATTATAATGAAGATATTATTATTTTGTGTATGCTCTCGAGACGAGGGTAAACTTCCCATTAAAGTCGATTGAAGCTCCAGTTGCTCCCATGTAACGCCCTCAAATCCGGGGTCAAGGGATTTGGTCGTCACTGTGAAACCTCAATCCAAATCAGCCTGTTTAATCAATAAATAAATGCCAGCGGAAGATAATTATCATAAATGACCCCAAACTACTCCAAGATCTTTTAAGGTTACAGTTCTAGAAACAAGAAATCCAAATTCCACAAATAAATTTTTCACTTTCTTTTAAAACTCTTTTCAATAAATTCCAACTCAAAACTAAACCCACTAGTATAACTTCGAAATGAAGTATACTAGGCCCAAATAAAATATACAATTATATATAATATAATATAAACAACTTTACACAATAAAACTTACACTAGTCCGCAAACCCTGGACCAACCACCTTCCAAAAGCTTCTTCTTTGCTTCCTCGAATTATGCAGCTAAACAGCGCAAGCTAATCCTCACTGGAGGTTAAATTTAAAAACAGGCAAATATGAGCGGAAGAAATGCTCAGCAAGATCATTATGACATATATATAGGATCTTTTGATATAAAACCGACATCTGTATAAGAGCAGAACATTTAAAATCATAATTGCTGAATTATAAAATTTTAGTTGAGGAATCCCAGATTTAATTCCTTAATTGTATTCAAAACCAATTTAATATTTTTGAGCGAGATGCTTCAGCAATACTTTGAATCTTGACGAGAATAAAATTCGTAAAACAGTGTTTACGGAAATATCGTAAACCACAATAACATGAGACAATGATTATGGATTGAATCATAAACTTTATTCAAAACCGAACTCTTCAAATTAATACTTATTTTGCTGTCATATCAAATTAGATATCAATACGAACTTTGATGCTCACAACATTTCATACCGAAGTCAACATCATTCATCTATACTAATACCACCTTTGATATTTAGCAACAACGTAAGTATCAGCATAAATCAAAATCTGAATCAAACCGCACTTTACCATTATTCCAAAACAGAAACAGTTGATAAATTATTTATTCTATGAATATCAAAAATAATATGATAATTTAGATTAGGATCATCCTCCGACGGACGTACTATCACATGTTGATCAACCCGTGTGATAGCACAAGGTCATGATTCATAGAAACGTGACCCCAAAAACACGAGTACTCAAACAAAAAGGCATAACTAGCCTGTGGCAAAATGGTGTCATAATATTTCATATGGCACTTAGAAATAGCCCTCCGCTGGACCGTCCGTCCCGGTCACTTACGCAATTATGATCCAATCTTAAAACCTTTTATTGAAATGGGGTCATAATAATCGACACCCGACATAATTTTATTCGCCCAATTCTTGGGTAGGAATATTCGCAACCAAATCACTTTTATCAAAATCCAAAACATTTATAAATCCGATAATTGGATAAGTAAAATCACTTGACTATTCTGAACATAGAATAGCAGATGAGTATTTGCATAAACATAATTATTTAATCCAGTGATATGTAAAACATCTATCTATCTTGAACTGAGAATAGGGAAAGCAATACTTGCATGATAAGATTTAAAATAAATATCACTTGAACAATAAGTGATGATAGGGATACTTGCCTTTGGGTTTTAGTAGTTAGTCACACTCGCAAAGACGCATCTATTCTGATATTCTGTCTCAAGACATCTCCGTCCTGCTTTTCAACACCTTACTGATATGCTGCTCCTGCGATTGCTAGAAGCCAGATATCCACTTCCATTCCATCTCACTCTTTATCCAACATCTTGTCTTGATCAACTCGAATGATCCGCATCTATAATTAAAATATAGAACTTTAATTGTCTAATCGATAACCACTCGACGAACTACGCGTCAAAAGCCTATCGTCTACCCATACGATAGCCCACACATAAATAAGACAATCAAACACAAGACTCTTGATCCATATACACACATAATTCACATAACACATAAACACATAACTCACGTATCACTTAATTCATATCACATATGACTCAGTTCATCAAAAGGGTCGACTCGGTACGTTTAAAACTGAAATCAAGTCAAAAATATGATTTATCGATGAATTAACGACTTAGAATCATTCGTAAAATAAACGACCTTTCGAAACAAAAGGATTTGGGTCTCGAAAGTATTTTTATTAAAAGCGGAATATTTTTCTGAGTCTGTACGCGTTCGTTTCGTATTAAACGGACGAACGGTTTATTTAATATGAATTTTTGAACATTTTTCGGAATTAAAACGGGTCTCCGAATCATTTATAACTAAATAATAGTGCTCGAACACTCGAAATAATTTTATAAGAATTATTGAGCCTGGAAAATAATTTAAAATAATATTTTCTTGGAAATCGGACAGCACCTCCTCTATTTCTCGGACTGCCAGTCGATATCATATCGACACAACCAACAACAATCAACACAATACTTTATATTTACGCGTATAAACACTCCAGAAATGAATAACACGGCCACCTGAACCAAAACTCGGACCAAAAGTGACTTCTCCAACAATTTCTAAAAATTATGAAATAAATATATAAACACTAGCATGCTATAATATACACAAGTACGAAGGCGGAATTTCGGAATCGTTACCCAAAATAAATTCTGATCACCCCGAAGAGAAAATCTGATGTCCGGAAAATATCTCCAGAAAAATCCGAAATTAATAGCCATAGACATATATACGCTGAGATGTCATGTGGAGTAATCAGCGCCTTCAAACTCCTTTTTCTACGCCCCGAAAATAAATTAAAACGGAAATATAACGGAAATATGCCCCGCAAATTTTTTTCTCAAAACCTTGCAATATATATACCTATGCGTAGGTATTGAAGCGCTGATCGTTTATATATATAATAATTGAAATTTGGATGAACGGTTGAGAAG
Organism: Apium graveolens; assembly: GCF_009905375.1. Taxonomy (NCBI): domain Eukaryota; kingdom Viridiplantae; phylum Streptophyta; class Magnoliopsida; order Apiales; family Apiaceae; genus Apium; species Apium graveolens. Next base: position 82,138,957 of record NC_133654.1, on the reverse strand, counting down.
ATATGAATTTTTGAAAATTAAAAGGTATAAAAACAGGGAGAGACAGAGAGCAGAGAGAGAGGGGACTGCTTTTGGTAAAAGGAAAGGGGTAAAGGCAATTCGGGGGGGTGGTGCAGGTCGCGGGTGGGGGTGGGTTTAATTTGTTTTGTTTTTATTATTATTTTTTTTTCCAGCAACATGCCACGTTTTTGGTGAGAAAAGGAAATCACGACACGTATAAAAATTTAACACGTACCCCATGCAGTCTAGTTTCTACTCCGCGCATCTCTATTTAACGAACCAGATTGCGGGTGAATAAAATCCGAAAAATTACTAAAATAATTTTAAAATTCCCGGAATATTTTAAAACTAATAAAATAAAATTTATATAATTTTTAAAGTAATTTTGACTTGCGCGCTATACCCGCATTTTACAATTAACGAACCGAGCTGCACTTGAAAAAAATTCAGAAAATCACAAAAATAGTCTTAAAATGTTACAAATATCCCGAAGTTTATAAAAACATAACTTTCAAAATTTTAAAATAATTTTTGAAATGCAATTTATACCCGCTTTTATCAATTAAACGATTCAACACGCGGATAAAATTAATCCTAAAAATTCCCAAAATAATTTTAAAATTCTCATAATATTCCAAACTTGAATAAATATGAGTTTCGTAATTTTTGAAGAATTTTGAAATTAAATACGGATTTTACAAATAAATGAAATCAGAAAATCATATAGGGCTAAATAATTGATGAAATATTGATTTCTAAATTTTATAAAATCCCAAAAATAATTATTGTAATTATAAAGTCATAAAAATAATTTTTAAAATAATTTAAATATTTATGAAATTAAATTTTCAATAAAATCACTTTTAAAGACAAAAACAAAACGATACGACTCAATAATTAATAATACAAATAATCTTCAATCACAATTGAGTCCCACACAATTAATATTACATACAACACATAACAGACATAATATCCATCCAATCCCGAATATTACTAAACGAACTCAATTTACCGATACCAATAAAATGATCGGTTTTCAAATAAACTTTTGAAAATAATACATTTAAGGAAATATTTTCAGATATTAACAAGGATCGATATAACACTCAACAATTAGCACATTACCATTTAATAACACAACTCGTCAAATAGGAATAAAATATCCACCATTTTATTTTTTAAATCACATAAACATATTCAAATATTAATAATAATAATTCTGAAATACGGGATATCACAATCTACCCCCCTTATAAGGATTCCGTCCTCGGAATCAGCAGAAGAAATCACCAAGGGATCTTCTAGCCAACTTTCCATTTCCAAATAACCTCAATTTTCCATAATCTCAAATAAATCTTATATTCCTTGTATAATAAAACTTTTATAGGAGCTTCACCGTGCACCACTGTTCCATTCACCTCTTTTGACCAATTCCTCAATAGAATCGCTTTACTGATTGTGAGAAAGAAGAATAAAGAGAAAGATAGAGGGAAGAAAAGAAAGAAAGATAGAGAGAGAAATAAAAGAACAGATTGACTTCGCTATACGCCCCTGATATTCTAATCGCATTGCAGTCCACTGTCGCCTTCGTAATTCCATCACATCGCCTTACTTTGACTTGAACAGGATACTCAACTTAACTTGATTGGCATACCTTCGAATATTTGGGTTGATAAAATCATAGAATTTCAAAAAGAAGAGAATTTGACACCATGACGGAACCAAAATCTGAATTTGAGAAAAAGTATTGTTGAAATAAAAGAATAACTGAGAGATCAATATGATCAAACGAACTTGGTATTGCGTGTCTAAATTAAGACACTACTAAAGGTTGTTAACCTTCATGTATATTCACAATACACACAAGTGATGGTGTCCCATCCAACTCCTATCACACAGACAGGTATACCTTGTGTCCCCTATAGATAGGGTTGTTCATCTCAGTCAGAATAAAAGAATATCAAAAGAATCCAAAATCAAATGAATAACATTGAAAAGATTTCAAAGCTGATATTTCTGAAGGAATGAAATCCAGAGAACAAAATTCTGGCACCAAATGAGCAAGTGGTGTCACATTACCAAGAAACCATCCACCAAATAAGAAAAGTGGAAGTTAATTATCATAACTTGACAGAGCTATCAAAACCTGAAAAATAGGCTTCATGACAACCTCTGGCACATTTAAAACACAGTTATGATTGAAAATAAGTGTTAGGGAATATATCCTCTAACAATTACTTCTTTTTGAGAGATGTCAAAAGGAATTATAGAAAGAGAAGGTATTGCCAAAGTCTTAATATTTATCTTCAATTTGAACTCTTCAGTTGACTCGCCCTCTAATTCTAGACGCTCCTTAACGTTCCAAAGATATCGATAATCTCCACCGTCGTCGAATCGTAGTAGCCTCGAAAGATTCCACCATATAAGTTTGCAGTTTCCCGGAGTTCCATCCAGCTCAACACAGCCATCTCAAACGAATACGTCTTATCTTAACTTACTCGTTGGTACTATATCCAATAGTCCAGCAGGAACTCGATATGAGCTCAAACGTCCTCACATAGCTATACACACTCCTACACACTCTCGTTTCTAGTTTACTATAACCTCAGCTCTGATACCAACCTGTAACGCCCCCAAATCCGGGGTCAAGGGATTTGGTCGTTACTATGAAACCTCAATCCAAATCAGCCTGTTTAATCAATAAATAAATGCCAGCGGAAGATAATTATCATAAATGACCCCAAACTACTCCAAGATCTTTTAAGGTTACAGTTCTAGAAACAAGAAATCCAAATTCCACAAATAAATTTTTCACTTTCTTTTAAAACTCTTTTCAATAAATTCCAACTCAAAACTAAACCCACTAGTATAACTTCGAAATGAAGTATACTAGGCCCAAATAAAATATACAATTATATATAATATAATATAAACAACTTTACACAATAAAACTTACACTAGTCCGCAAACCCTGGACCAACCACCTTCCAAAAGCTTCTTCTTTGCTTCCTCGAATTATGCAGCTAAACAGCGCAAGCTAATCCTCACTGGAGGTTAAATTTAAAAACAGGCAAATATGAGCGGAAGAAATGCTCAGCAAGATCATTATGACATATATATAGGATCTTTTGATATAAAACCGACATCTGTATAAGAGCAGAACATTTAAAATCATAATTGCTGAATTATAAAATTTTAGTTGAGGAATCCCAGATTTAATTCCTTAATTGTATTCAAAACCAATTTGATATTTTTGAGCGAGATGCTTCAGTAATACTTTGAATCTTGACGAGAATAAAATTCGTAAAACAGTGTTTACGGAAATATCGTAAACCACAATAACATGAGACAATGATTATGGATTGAATCATAAACTTTATTCAAAACCGAACTCTTCAAATTAATACTTATTTTGCTGTCATATCAAATTAGATATCAATACGAACTTTGATGCTCATAACATTTCATACCGAAGTCAACATCATTCATCTATACTAATACCACCTTTGATATTTAGCAACAACGTAAGTATCAGCATAAATCAAAATCTGAATCAAACCGCACTTTACCATTATTCCAAAACAGAAACAGTTGATAAATTATTTATTCTATGAATATCAAAAACAATATGATAATTTAGATTAGGATCATCCTCCGACGGACGTACTATCACATGCTGATCAACCCGTGTGATAGCACAAGGTCATGATTCATAGAAACGTGACCCCAAAAACACGAGTACTCAAACAAAAAGGCATAACTAGCCTGTGGCAAAATGGTGTCATAATATTTCATATGGCACTTAGAAATAGCCCTCCGCTGGACCGTCCGTCCCGGTCACTTACGCAATTATGATCCAATCTTAAAACCTTTTATTGAAATGGGGTCATAATAATCGACACCCGACATAATTTTATTCGCCCAATTCTTGGGTAGGAATATTCGCAACCAAATCACTTTTATCAAAATCCAAAACATTTATAAATCCGATAATTGGATAAGTAAAATCACTTGACTATTCTGAACATAGAATAGCAGATGAGTATTTGCATAAACATAATTATTTAATCCAGCGATATGTAAAACATCTATCTATCTTGAACTGAGAATAGGGAAAGCAATACTTGCATGATAAGATTTAAAATAAATATCACTTGAACAATAAGTGATGATAGGGATACTTGCCTTTGGGTTTTAGTAGTTAGTCACACTCGCAAAGACGCATCTATTCTGACATTCTGTCTCAAGACATCTCCGTCCTGCTTTTCAACACCTTACTGATATGATGCTCCTGCGATTGCTAGAAGCCAGATATCCACTTCCATTCCATCTCACTCTTTATCCAACATCTTGTCTTGATCAACTCGAATGATCCGCATCTATAATTAAAATATAGAACTTTAATTGTCTAATCGATAACCACTCGACGAACTACGCGTCAAAAGCCTATCGTCTACCCATACGATAGCCCACACATAAATAAGACAATCAAACACAAGACTCTTGATCCATATACACACATAATTCACATAACACATAAACACATAACTCACGTATCACTTAATTCATATCACATATGACTCAGTTCATCAAAAGGGTCGACTCGGTACGTTTAAAACTGAAATCAAGTCAAAAATATGATTTATCGATGAATTAACGACTTAGAATCATTCGTAAAATAAGCGACCTTTCGAAACAAAAGGATTTGGGTCTCGAAAGTATTTTTATTGAAAGCGGAATATTTTTCTGAGTCTGTACGCGTTCGTTTCGTATTAAACGGACGAACGGTTTATTTAATATGAATTTTTGAACATTTTTCAGAATTAAAACGGGTCTCCGAATCATTTATAACTAAATAATAGTGCTCGAACACTCAAAATAATTTTATAAGAATTATTGAGCCTGGAAAATAATTTAAAATAATATTTTCTTGGAAATCGGACAGCACCTCCTCTATTTCTCGGACTGCCAGTCGATATCATATCGACACAACCAACAACAATCAACACAATACTTTATATTTACGCGTATAAACACTCCAGAAATGAATAACACGGCCACCTGAACCAAAACTCGGACCAAAAATGACTTCTCCAACAATTTCTAAAAATTATGAAATAAATATATAAACACTAGCATGCTATAATATACACAAGTACGAAGGCGGAATTTCGGAATCGTTACCCAAAATAAATTCTGATCACCCCGAAGAGAAAATCTGATGTCCGGAAAATATCTCCAGAAAAATTCGAAATTAATAGCCATAGACATATATACGCTGAGATGTCATGTGGAGTAATCAGCGCCTTCAAACTCCTTTTTCTACGCCCCGAAAATAAATTAAAACGGAAATATAACGGAAATATGCCCCGCAAATTTTTTTCTCAAAACCTTGCAATATATATACCTATGCGTAGGTATTGAAGCGCTGATCGTTTATATATATAATAATTGAAATTTGGATGAACGGTTGAGAAGATATGAATTTTTGAAAATTAAAAGGTATAAAAACAGGGAGAGACAGAGAGCAGAGAGAGAGAGGGGACTGCTTTTGGTAAAAGGAAAGGGGTAAAGGCAATTGGGGGGGTTGTGCAGGTCGCGGGTGGGGGTGGGTTTAATTTGTTTTGTTTTTATTATTATTTTTTTTTCCAGCAACATGCCACGTTTTTGGTGAGAAAAGGAAACCACGACACGTATAAAAATTTAACACGTACCCCATGCAGTCTAGTTTCTACTCCGCGCATCTCTATTTAACGAACCAGATTGCGGGCGAATAAAATCCGAAAAATTACTAAAATAATTTTAAAATTCCCGGAATATTTTAAAACTAATAAAATAAAATTTTTATAATTTTTAAAGTAATTTTGACTTGCGCGCTATACCCGCATTTTACAATTAACGAACTGAGCTGCACTTGAAAAAAATTCAGAAAATCACAAAAATAGTCTTAAAATGTTACAAATATCCCGAAGTTTATAAAAACATAAATTTCAAAATTTTAAAACAATTTTTGAAATGCAATTTATACCCGCTTTTATCAATTAAACGATTCAACGCGTGGATAAAATTAATCCTAAAAATTCCTAAAATAATTTTAAAATTCTCATAATATTCCAAACTTGAATAAATATGAGTTTCGTAATTTTTGAAGAATTTTGAAATTAAAAACGGATTTTACAAATAAATGAAATCAGAAAATCATATAGGGCTAAATAATTGATGAAATATTGATTTCTAAATTTTATAAAATCCCAAAAATAATTATTGTAATTATAAAGTCATAAAAATAATTTTTAAAATAATTTAAATATTTATAAAATTAAATTTTCAATAAAATCACTTTTAAAGACAAAAACAAAACGATACGACTCAATAATTAATAATACAAATAATCCTCAATCACAATTGAGTCCCACACAATTAATATTACATACAACACATAACAGACATAATATCCATCCAATCCCGAATATTACTAAACGAACTCAATTTACCGATACCAATAAAATGATCGGTTTTCAAATAAACTTTTGAAAATAATACATTTAAGGAAATATTTTCAGATATTAACAAGGATCGATATAACACTCAACAATTAGCACATTATCATTTAATAACACAACTCGTCAAATAGGAATAAAATATCCACCATTTTATTCCTTAAATCACATAAACATATTCAAATATTAATAATAATAATTCTGAAATACGGGATATCACATCCCACCTTCCAGTCAAGTCAAGCCTTTCTCAAGGCAAGTGTTTCAACCTACCTTTTTGTTTATACTTCAAGATAGTGTTAGCCCAGCTTTTATATATGATGCGAGTATTCTAATTCACCTTGATATATATGATCCATGTGGTTTAAAATCTATCTTTCGTATTATATGCAAATGCCATGAACCCTCAAGCATCTATTGCAAGTAGTTTAACTTTGCTTGGAGATTTCTATGCAAGTAATTCAAAAGTCATACCATGCTAATATACCAAGTAATTGTGATGTGGAACCCTGTGCAAGTTATACTCAGTAACCTTATCTTGATACCTAAAAGTCATATATCCCTTAAAAGTCGTTCATAATTTCTTGATAACCTTATTCTTACCCCTAAAACATGATACCCTGTTGTACTTTGAACTGATGCTCACCTTCTTTATATTTCAATACCTATGTCTTATCTGGAACCATTACCTTGAACCTAGTTTGACTTAGTTCCTTCATACTATCCGATAACCCTGCTAAATCTCATTGTCAAATTCCTTGTGAAAAGAAACCTTGTAATTCCCTTGATAAAGTATAGTCTAGTTGATCATGGCCTAGAAATTTAGTGGACCTATTCCCTATGTTTCAAAGTTGATCTAGAACCCTTGATAAAGATGCTCACTGTTTAAGAAATTAACTGTCACTTGGCATGAGTTTTTAAAATAAAAATTTAAAATTTGGATTTCCAGTCCCAAAGGGGGACAAATATTTTCTTTAGATAGTGGATCTGGACTAAGACGCAAGTCCTTTCCGCTCTTAATTTATAGGCTTAAAAGTTGCCTAGGGATCCCATTAATGTTCTAGAACCCAGCGAGGTTCGGGATTACTTCGCGGCTGATCACCGGCTGTAATCTGTAGCGTCATAAAATGGTTTTTGATAAGGAAATGGTTTTGAATGATTTTTTTACAAGAAAAGATGCCATCACCTTGAACGTTTATCTCTTGATACTATATTGTTGAATCTTTCAATTCCATTGTTAATGTTTTATTCTTGTTTATGTATATTATAGCGCATGTTGAGCATTTGGCTCACTACTTGCTTACCCTGATATTACAGCTAGCAGATATGGTTAGATTCAAGCAGACAGCGCGTAAGACTTGTGATGCTGATTCGTATGTTCTAGCTCAGGTAGTTAGTGATCATTTTGTGTGAGGACTCGATAATAAAAATCATGTTGTAATAGTTAATAGTATTGGGCTGTTCCAAACCCTAAAATGTAAGATCTTGGATTCGGATGTATTTATTTCCTTTTGTTAACTAATATAATTACTCGTATATTATCTTTTGTAAATGTTTGGGGCGTAACATTCTGGTGGATCTGGGCCTTCAAAATCATCAAATTCAAGTAGAAACAGGATTCTGGGCAATAACCTTGCGTGCCGCTTCATCCTCCGTGCGGACACGTGCAACTTCTATCTCTCTGGTGCGGCCTCCCCGCCTTCCACGCGGGCGCACCGGCTTCCAGAACTTGGACTTCATTTTCTTGTTTCTTCTGTATCTTGAGCTCCGTTTGTCAGAATTCGGCGATCCAATAGTCCACGCGAAGCTATCGAGATGCTCTTCAACATGAGAATGACCTAGGCTTCAGAATCTGACCTCCTTTTAGCATATTTCCTTGAAAACTCATTTATTCATCCAACTAATGCCTGTAATGCAAAAACATAAAAACACGTCAAAAACACCAATAACTTGACTCCAAAACACCAACTTAATCCTATAAGGAAGCATTCCAAGTAGATATAAAATCCACTTATCACACCCCCAAACTTGAATTGATACTTGTCCTCAAGCATAAACAGACTCAAAACTACAAAACAAAACTAATGTATGACTGCAACTACGTGAATGCAACTAAATGATAATGCAATCGATCCCCTTAGAATAACCATAACCAACCAACAAGCGAATGCCTCTAAAAATGCAATGACTTTTAATAGAGTTCGAATAAACCCCAAAAACAAACTCACAAACCAGAAATGTGCGTGTGTGGATACTTAACAAATATACTCTCGATACTAGATCAATATCCATAACTTATTTATCATAAAAACAATCACAAGTTTATAAACAGAATAGACGCTAAACGCATAATGACTCACAACACCTCCTTCCTACTAGAGTTATACCAGGACTCACGCTATAATTGAACACATAACTAAGTTGCTTATTTGATCGTGCAATGAATGAGGTCCCAAAAGACTTATACACTAATACCCATGTAGAGAGTGTTAGGTTAGCGGATCCCAGATTATAAAAGCCTTAGGTCACTAGGCGCAAAGGCCCCTAGAATTTAATAACTCGAGTATTAAAGAGCTCACTCTTGATCAATTATGCATCAACACATATATTTTTTTCTTTTCTTTTTTTTTCTTTTTTTCTTTTTTTTTCTTTTTTTTTCTTTTTTTCTTTTTTTTTGTTTTTCAACAATTTCTGAATGAGTGTGTTTCGCTCCATCTCATTCAATCCTAGACTACTCATAAATTATGAGCCGACTACTAGCCATTTGACGCCTAGCCTTATTCACAACAAGCAATGAAATCTATGTTTTTCTCCAGATTAAAATTCAGTGTTCTTTTTGTCATTACAAGAATAGCAAAAATTTTAAATATAACCAAGTGATTAAATCTCAACAACTAAACAAATAAGATCATGATCTAGCTCAAAAGCAATCCTATAAGACTTTGTGAAAAAAAAATTGGAATGCAAATCAATTCATTAAGACTTAAACAACCCTCTATTCGTTATCACCACACTCAAATCAACATCAACCAATCAACCAGAAATAGCTCAACCTAAGGGATCATGTTATATGCATGCACATGCAACTATATGAACTCACATAAAAAACACAAATAAAAATGCAAATAAATTATGACTTAAATGAACAATCATGCAAAAATATGATTTAAATACAACTAAACATGTAACATGTATTTATATGAATCTATATGGACACACACAAACTAATCCTTATATTATCACCCCCAAACTTAAAATTTTCATTGTTCTCATTGAAGGTAATAATAAGGATTTCAGGCATACCTAGTTATCAGAATCATCACCCTCCTCGGGTGGACTACCAGGTGGCGGATACACAGAATCAGCACCAAACACCGGCCAATCAACCTCAACACCAGTGGCTCGGAAAGCAGTTCCCAAATCCTGTATCAAGTCGGCCGCAAAATGACTATGCATGTCGTGCATCGCATCCATGTGTCTGGCCAATCTCCTGAATTGCGCATCGCCATTCCCAGATCCATCCCCTTCCTCCTGCTGAACTCGTGAAGAACTAGCCCCACCTCGAGCGGCTCTCCAAGCAGCACGCTTAGCCGGAGAAGAACCATCAGCATAAGTCTGATCGGCTGGCTGGCCACCGGGTAAATGATCATAACTGTAACCCAGACCCTTCTCATCAGCCTTTCCACCATACCATTCTTGCATCACTGAGATCGTAGAGCTATCAATAGGAGCGCTCGACATCTGTAACTGGTCCAACTCGGGCTAACGAACACCCACTGAAATGCAAAGCTTTGTCATAATAGAGGCATGAGGAATCGCCCCCAATTTCTTGGTTTTCAGAAACCGCATAAAATTCTGATATATCACATGGCCGAGACCCACATACTTCAAGATCCCCCAAAGTAAAATAGCACGATCAATAGTAACATCATGATGATGCGAAGAAGGCATAATATTCGCACACACAAAAGTGTTCCATGCTCGAGCATACTTGTTCATGCATGCAGCCGGAAAAGTGAGCGGCTCATTCGTGCCCTTCTTGCACTTCTATTGTGTTCCCAGAACACACAACTCAGTCAAAATATAATCAAGATCAAATCCTCTTTTGTCTTTTGGACCCAATCTTCCTGCATCGGCTTTCTCGCGGGTTGATTGATAACCCTACGAATAGCTGCCGGTGTGTAATCCACCGTCAAACCACGTTCCATAGAAACCCTGTTACATATTGAATTCTCAATTATTAGAAGAAGCTCAGGATCTGGCTGTTTGGATGTCATCAGGATCTGATGTACCGTCAGGATTTGGTATGTCATTAGGATTTGCATGACATCAGTATTTGAAGATAATCAGCATTAGAGGATTTGTTATGTTCCCTATAATATGGAGCAGATATCTGTTACGTCTGAGAGATAGGACTTTTTCTGTTTAATTTAAGATATGTATCAGTTTCAGTTAGTTTTTCATAATGCATATCTTAGATTAATCAGTTGTAGCTGTGTAGTATATAAACACAGTTTAGGTCATCACTTAGTGTACATCACTCGAGGATCATTCGACCTAGAAGCTCTCAAGAACATCAGTATTTTTTGAGAGGATTTTGTAAAAGTTTTTATCAGATATATAAAAAGTTGTTATATTTTATTACTTGTTCGAAACATTTATACAATTGTATCCAACCCCCCTTAAACAATTGTATCTTTACTGGGCAACAATTGGTATCAAAGCACACTGATAAATTTACAATCAGAAATGATCTAAACATGTCTCTAAACAAGTATGAAAGCATTAAAATTCCCATTCTAAAAAAGACTGAATATCCAACATGGAAGGTGAAGATGCTCATGTACCTGGAAGCTACAGATACAGATTATCTAGACGTAATCAATAATGGACCTTTCATACCAACAAAATTGGTGCCTGCAACTCCTAGTGTTGTTGAACACTATCAACTGAAGGAGAAGACAGAATGGACACCAGAAGAGAAAATAGTTGTGCTGAAAGATGCAAAGGTAAGAAACATTTTGCATAATAGTCTTGATTCTGTGATGTCAAACAGGGTCATAGCCTACAAGACTGCCAAAGAAATCTGAGATGCTCTCGAAACTCAATATCAAGGAACCATGGCCATCAAAAAGAATAGAAGGGTTGTTCTGATTCAAGAATATGAACACTTTGAGGCCAAGCCTGATGAAAGTCTCACTGACATCTATGACATATTTCAGACTCTACTAAACAATCTGTCTTTGGTGGGAAAGTTGTATGATCGAGAGGATTCAAACACCAAGTTTTTGAGAGCTTTGAAGAATGGGAGACTCAGACTTAATCATACGACATCAGTATGATATGGGCGTAATTACTCTGGATGAAGTCTATGGCATGCTGAGAACTCATGATTTGGAGGTTCAGCAAAGGAGAGAGAGGAAAAGCAGCAAAGGGAAATCTGTTGCTTTGAAAGTTAATGATAAAGCTTCAAAAGAAAAGTCTGTTGGAGCTGTACGAAAGAAGAACAATTTTCCAGAATCAGATAATGATAATTCATCATCAAATCCTGATGATGATACTGATTCTAAAACTGATGAGAACATGACAGATTCTGATGTCATGCAAATGGTCGTATTGCTGGTTAAGGGCTTCAGGAGAATGCAATTCAGAAAGTCTAGGAACAACAGAAGCTTCAAGAAGAAGTTCACTGGAGGTGAAAAGAAGTCAACTGGGAGAAAAGATGGAAAGGACTCTAAAGCTGGGAAGCTAGACAGGACAAAGATCAAGTGCTACAACTGTGATGAACCTGGTCACTTTGCCTCAGAGTGCAAGAAAATAAAGCATGATAAAGAGAAGAGCAAAGCTCTGATCACTTCAAGCAAGAATTGGATGGACTCCTCAGACTCTGAAGATGAAAACACATGATATGCACTAATGGCCAGTCTTGATGATCCTGCTGCTTCTGAGCCTAAGGTACAAACTTCTTTCTTCTCTTTTGATACTGAAAATATATCTGAATTAAAATCTATTCTTAAATCTTTGCATGGTAGTTTTAAGAATAAGACCTTAGAAAATAATAGACTTATAACTGAAATTAAGATCTTGAAATCTAGGAATGATCAGTTAGAGTCTCACTTAATACATCAGATAGATTTGAAGAAAGAATGTGAAAGAACTAAACATACAGTTAAGATTCTTGAGGCTAGATAAAATATGTTAGAAGAGGAACTAGAAAATGAGAGAAAAACCCTTAAAGCATGGACTGATTCAGGAAAAAAGGTCATGAGATGATCTCAAAGAAAAATTGGAAAGAATGCCTAGGCTATAAAGATGGAATTAAGGATGTTGACACTGAAAATTAAATATCTCTTAAAACTCCTGTTAAGTTTATTTCATCAGAAGCTGATGAACCCAAATCCACTTTTGAAAAGGGTCCAACATCAGTATCACAAGAAAAACTAGTAAAGTAATAAAACTCAAGGAAAGAAAAGCAAGGAAACTATTAAGTCTATTAAGAAAGAAAAGAACATAGGATTTTTGACAGCAAGACAATTGAAAAAGAAAATATCTGAGGTTACCGACAAACTTCAAGTAAAGAGTCCTAAAAGAAACAGGAATGGTAAGCAAGGTATTTCTAAAAATTCAAATTACAAGGTTGTTCCCAATACTCCTAGGAAAACTTGTTTTAACTGTGGAAATACTAATCATCTTGCTATTTATTGTAGGAGGAATAAGAAAAGGAAAACTGCTATTCCTGAGTCTGATGTTAGGGGTAGATCAGTATTTTATAAACCACAAAATACTTATTTTCATTGTGGTAGTAGTTGGCATTCGATTTATACTTGTAGTTCTTATCACAAATTGTATCACAATTACTATGTACCTTTACCTAAGTTTAATAAAGTTGCTTGTGTGATTAGTTCTGTTAATTTTACTAAACTTGCTTCTGACAAGACAAATCCTGACAAAGGAAAGACTATCAAAAGTACTCCTGACACACAAAGGCTTAAGTTTTCCAAAAAGAGGACCCAACAAGTGTGGATCCTTAAAAATCCTTCTAATTAATTATTCTTCTGATTGCAGGGTAACAAGAAACATACACTTGTCTTGGATAGTGGATGTTCAGGACACATGACTGGAAATAAATCCCTGCTATCAGAATTTGAGAAGAAAGTTGGCCCAGATGTATCTTATGGTGATGGAAATGTAGGACATACTCTGGGATATGGAAACTTGATAATTAGAAAGGTAGCAATAGAAAATGTTGCTCTGGTGGAAGGACTGAAGCATAATCTTCTGAGCATTAGTCAAATCACTGACAGAGGTTATCATGTTGTATTCTATGACTCACACTGCGAAGTTGTTCATAACAAGTCAAAGAAAATTATCTTGATAGGATACATACATGGTAACATTTATGAAGCAAGGCTACATGAAATTCTTGAAAAGGAAGCTACTTGCCTTATCTCCAAGGCATCAGTAGATGAGAGCTAGAACTGGCATAAGAAGTTCTCACATCTCAATTTCAACTCAATCAATGAACTTGCCAAGAAGGAGCTTATAAGAGGATTGCCAAACATGCTATACTCAAGTGATGGTCTTTGTGATGCTTGCCAAAATTCTAAACAAAGAAGAGTATCTTTCAAAAGAAAAACAGAATTCTCTATCTCTGAGCCATATCACATGCTGCACCTAGACCTTTTTGGACCAGTGGACATAATGTCCATCAACAAGAAAAGGTACACACTTGTAATTGTTGATGATTTCACTAGATATACATGGGTCTATTTTCTATACAGGAAAGATGAAGCTCTAGAAATTCTTCTGGACCACATAAGGCAAATTGAAAATGGATCTACCCACAAAGTGAAAATCCTGAGAAGTGATAATGGCACTGAATTTAAGAACTCAAAGATGGAGGAATTCTGCAAGTACAAAGGCATAGAGCAACAATTCTCAGCTCTTGGTACACCTTAGCAAAATGGTGTTGTTGAGAGGAAGAACAGAACCTTAATTGAAGCTGGCAGAACTCTGCTAGAAGAAGCAAAACTACCAACTTACTTGTGGGCTGAAGCAGTAAACACAAGATGTTATACTCAGAATGTCACTCTGATATATAGACATGGTGTTACTCCTTATCAAATGCTAAAAGAAAAGAAGCCCAGTCTCAAACATTTTCATGTATTTGGATGTAAGTGCTTTATTTTGAAAACTCATATTGATCTGCTTGGAAAGTTTGAATCAAAGGCTGATGAAGGAATCTTTGTTAGATACTCACCATCAAAATCTTACAAAGTGTTCAATATAAGAACACACACTGTAGTAGTCTCCATCAATGTATCTTTTGATGATAAGAAGATTCCTAGTTTTAAAGAAGACACTCATGAAAGTTTAATCTTTGCAAATGAAAAAGCATTGTTGGAATCTGGATCAAACTCTAATGAACTGTCAAATCTTGATGATCCAAATCCTGACACTCCTTCAGATTTTGAAGATAATCATTGTGCTAATGAGCCTGCACAATTTGAGGGGGAGCAACAACAAAGGTGAGCTGATGATACTAACACTGAAGAATCATCTCAAAGTTCTTCTCAATCCAATGCTGATTCAACATCAGAAGAACATGAGTCAAGTCCCAATAATTCATCAGGAAATAACCCAACAGATTCAGGGGGAGCCTCAAATGGATTTGATGAGGCATAGAATTCAGGGGGAGCATCTAGTTCCAGAAGGATACTTCCTAGTGCCAAAAAATGGACTAAGGATCATACTCCTGATCTGATCATTGGAAATCCTGACGATAGTGTAAAGATAAGAAGTGCAACACAGAATGAATGTTTATATCATAATCTACTTTCAAAAGAAGAGCCAAAGAAAGTAGAAGATGCACTCAAGGATGCAGATTGGGTTATGGCTATGTAAGAAGAATTGAATGAGTTCAAAAGAAATGAAGTGTGGAAGTTGGTGCCTAGAACTAAGAACAGGTCAATTGTGGGCACAAAGTGGTTCTTAAGAAATAAGACTGATTCTGATGGAACAATCATCAGAAATAAGGCAAAATTGGTGGCAAAAGGATATTCTCAACAGGAAGGTATTGATTATGATGAGACATTTTCTCCTGTTGCTAGGTTGGAAGCAATCAGAATCTTCTTGGCATATGCTGCTCACAAGAAGTTCAAAGTGTTCCAGATGGATGTCAAGAGAGCATTTCTCAATGGAGAACTTGAAGAAGAAGTCTATGTTGAACAACCACCAGGATTTGTGGATCCTAAACATCCTGATCATGTTTACAGACGTGATAAAGCACTCTATGGACTGAAGCAAGCACCTAGAGCATGGTATGAAACCCTTGCTCAGTTTCTACTTGAAAGTGGATTCAAAAGAGGTACAATAGATAAAACTCTGTTTTATCTGAATAAAGGTAAATATTTGCTTTTAGTTCAAATTTATGTTGATGATATCATTTTTGGATCAACTAATCAAACACTGTGTAATAGGTTTTCAAAGTTGATGCAATCAAGATATCAAATGGGTATGATGGGAGAGATGAGTTACTTCCTAGGCTTGCAGATTAAACAGACTGATAATGGCATCTATATCAATCAATCCAAGTACACAAGAAATCTATTGAAGAGGTTTAATATGCAAAAAAGTGCAACTGCAAGTACTCCTATGGCAACTGCTACAAAACTTGATCCAAATGAAGGTACAACAGTTGATGTGACAACCTATAGAGGTATGATTGGATCTCTGTTATATATAACTGCTAGCAGGCCAGGCATTATGTTTGCCACTTGTTTGTGTGCAAGATTTCAGGAAAATCCAAGGGAGCCACATATTATTGCAGTAAAGAGAATTTTCAAATACCTCAAGGGTACTGTTTCTCTTGGACTTTGCTATGCAAGAGAAGTTGATTTTGCATTATGTAGTTATTCAGATGCTGATTTTGCTGGATGCAAAATAGAAAGGAAAAGTACATCATGGTTGAATATATTGCAACTGGGAGTTGTTGTGCTCAGTTGTTATGGATGAGAAATCAGCTCAAGGACTATGGATTATCATTCTCAAACATTCCTATTTATTGTTATAATCAAGGTACTATTGTTACGACAGGAAATCCGGTGCAACACTCTCTTACAAAGCACATCAGTATCAGATTTCACTTCATAAGAGAGCATGTCATGGAAGGAACCATAGAGCTTTATTTTGTTCCTACTGAACAGCAGCTGGCTGATATCTTCACAAAGCCATTACCTGAAGCAACATTTACAAAGCTTATGAATGAACTTGGTATGGTTAATTGGGACAAGTAAATTTTTATTTTATCTATTTGATCAAATCCTGATGTATATTGATCAAATCCTGATATGTCCTAAGTAATGTGATTTTTAGATATTACGCCAGAAATATTTGATGTATTCTATTTTATATGCATGATAAATTAAGTGAATTTATTTTCTAATTGTGGATGTCCCAATAAATATATCACTGTCATCATTTCACATCGGTCTAGGGAAACACGCCTTAAAAAGAAATCTTTTGGTTAATTTATTAAGTTAACTCTTCAGTATCTTAGTCTCTTGATATTCTCTTGGTTATTTAAAAGACTATTCACCCTTCAGTAAAAACACATCCTTTTATTTCTCTCAACCAATGGCAAACCCCAGCTGGTTTTACTGCTATGGCACAAGTAATGTGACCACTTTTGGAAACAGAATCCAGACTTTATATCCCATCAACAACATTCCACACGACATCTGGATTCAACTTCCAGACAACATCAAAAATGATCTTTTGTTTTTCCAAAGAGAATTTCATCTCCACTATAATACCCCAAAATTTTGGACTTTTTGTAACCCTTATGAATAATGATTTTGCTAATTATGCTGATTAAGAAAACTTTCCATGCCACACTATGTAGGAGTTCTTTTATTGATATTCTGAGATCTTATTAGTACTCCATATGCTATATAAGTGTATGTAAAGATCGTCAGAATCCAAATTCGAACACTTTGATTTTTCCCGAAAATTCACCAGATACCGAAAGAATTGAGTATAAGGTAACATGATTAAAAGGATTTTAATTCAAGGATTATAAGAGAGGATCGTAAAAGGAATATAAAATATTGAGAAAGGTTTTGAGGAACCCAAGTAATAAGATCTCGGATATATCCCTCAAACGACAAACGAGAACGAAAGTTAAGCTAATCGTATAACAGATAAGCGGTCATTAGCCAAGTAATTAAGGGTTAATCAAAGAGGTTAGTGGATGATGATTTCATCACACCACAAAGGGAAGACAAGTGTTAAAAAGATGATACAAGCATGATGACATAAGCATGACAAGGGGTTTTGCTTTGTTGGTTGATTATGGGCTATATAAAAGTTACCATGGTAAAAGATCAAAAATTGCCAAGCCAAAAAGGAAATCAACCAAGCAAAATATCATAACACAAAAATTAAAAAGTTGACTTTGCTCCCAAAAAGAGAAGCTCTCGGCTTTTCTTGTTTTAAGAAAGAAGAAATTCAAAAATTCAAGAGCAAAGCTTTGTTAAATTGCAAGGTAATTATCCAAGGTCCTTATGATTAGTTATGGCTATCCTAGGAGTTTTAGCTCCCAATTCCTTCACAATCTCTTTCAATAAATCATTGAAGAAGAAGAGTGAATAGTGTTTTGAAGATATTTAAATTGTTTGATCTTGTGTTTTTGGTTAGATTAAGCTTTGGTGAGGACTTTCAGGGGCTATTTCAAGCTTCTTAGTTACTACTACTCACCAAGGAAGGTAAAACTCATACCTTAAGCTTTAATTTGAATGTTTAGGAGTCATTTTGATTAATATATTTCATAAGAAGCATGATGCTTGTTTGCTTAAAGTTTGGTTGGGTTTGTAGTGTTTTTGATGATTGAATCTTGGTTATTGCTTAATGAATCTTAAGTATAGTTAGTAGCTTTTGTTTGTGATAGAATGAGATGGATAATCATGAGGTTATGGCCTAATATAGTAAGTTTGGATGACGGTTGGTGTTATGGATAAAAAACTAAGGTTATTATTTGATGTATTTATTACTAAGATTCGGAAGCTCAAGGCCTTTAATGGATGCTCTCGTGTTTCGTAGCTTAATTTTGCCTTTACGAGATGCCTACGTATCTCTCTAAATTAGAGAATCAAGCCAAAAAATGTAGTTCTGATTTATGGGGCGAGACCCCTTATATAGATGTTGAGAGTCCTTGAATTGGACTTGGTATAGGAGACTTGGTGGGCAAGTCTCATAATTAGAATGGACTTTGGAGTCCTAGATAGTAGGAAACTGATTCCTTATCCTTTTAGGTCCCCTTGAGGCCAATCTACAAGGATTTATATCCCCACTAGGACTTATCTTAATAGCTGTTTTCCTCCTTTATTTATTAATTACGAAATTAATAAATAATCAGGGCTTTTGGGCCTTCTTTGTTCCATCAGGCCTGATCTGGTCCATCAGGCCTGATCAATGTATTGACCTTCTTGGTCTGAATGTTATATATCTTCTTATTGGGCCTAGCAGCCCTACACCTTGCAATATTTAATTATACAATCAGGATTTATTTATCCCTATCATTTGCCCCCCAACTTTTGGGAAACATTGATTAGGTTTCGCAGAAGTTAAGTCTATTCATTCCCTTATAGGGTTTCGTTTTTGCGTAAAGTGTGGAGCGACCTACACATTTACAACGACTTTTCCTTTAATTCAGGAATTATCTTAATTTCCAGGAATTTTTCCCTAATTTTTTGGATTTTTCCCTTAATTTCTGGGGTTTTCCCTAATTTTCTGGGATTTATACTTAATTTCTGGATTTTTCCCTATTTTTCTGGATTTTTCCCTTAATTTCTGGGTTTTTCCCTGATTTTCTGGGATTTATCCTTAATTTCTGGATTTTCCCCAAATTTTCTGGATTTTTACCTTAATTTCTGGATTTTTCCCTAATTTTCTGGGATTTATCCTTAATTTCTCGATTTTCCCTAATTTTCTGGATTTGTCCTTAATTTCTCGATTTTTCCCTAATTTTCTGGGATTTATCCTTAATTTCTGGGATTTATCCTGAATTTCTGGATTTTTCCCTAATTTTCTGCCTTAAAATCGATCAGGATGTATAGAAAATCGATCAGGAATCCTGACCGATTTCGATCAGGATCCTGATCGAACTAGCTCAGGAACTAACATTATGGTCGACGTGATCTTCGATCAGGATCTATGCGGAATCGATCAGGATTATTGATCGATTTCGATCAGGACTCTGATCGAACTGGCCTTCAAAGGGACACTCTAGTTGTAATAACCCCAATTTTTGAGAAATTTTTGAAACCCTTATGAATAGTGTTTTTGCTGAATGAGAAAACTTTTCATGCCACACTATGTAGGGGTTCTGTTATTGATATTCTGAGATTTTATTAGTACTTTATATGGGATATAAGTGTATGTAAAGATCATCAGAATCCAAATCCGAACACTTTGATTTTTCCCGGAAATCCACTAGATACGGAGAGAATTGAGTATAAGGTAACAGGATAAAAAGGATTTAAATTAAAGGATTATAGGAGAGGATCATAAAAGGAATATAATATATTGAGAAAGGTTAAGGGAACCTAAGTAATAAGATCCCGGGTATGATCCCTCAAACGATAAATGAAAACGAAAGTTAAGCGAACCGTATAACAGATCAGCGGTCATTAGGCAAACAATTAGGAAGTTAAGCAAAGGGATTAGAGGAAGTGATGTCACCCAACCAATGAGAAGAGGACAAGGAAGGGAGGATGACATAGCAATGTGATGTAAGCATGACATAGGGAAGGAGGAGGTGTGGTTGGTTTATAACCACACAAATATAAGGTTATTAAGGTAATTAACCAAAAACAAAACAAAAAACAACCAAGCTAAGCCAAACAAATCAAAAAACACAAAATCATTTCATTCTCATCATCTTGCTCTCGGCTTTTCATCTTTTTCAAGGGCAAGAATTTCAAAAATCAAGTTCCAAGCATTGTTAAATCACAAGGTAATTATCTAAGCTTCCTTGTACATAGATATGGATATGCTATAAGTTTAAGCTCCTAATTCCTTCACAATATCTTCCAATAAATCAAGGAAGAAGATGGTGAATAGTAACCTTCAAGAAATAACTTTAGTTTTCTTGAATTTTTATGAAAGATTAAGGTTATACAAGCAAGGATCAAGGTTCTTTAGGCATTCAAAGCTCTTGTGTTGTGTTAAAAAGCTTCAAGGAAGGTATAATCTCTTAACCAAGCTTTGTTATTGAATGTTAAGAGCATAATATGAGTATTATAGTTCATGAGAGGCTTGATGGTTGTGTATGTAGAGATTAGTGGGTTTTGGGATGTTTTTGGAGTTGTAAATCTTGGTTGTTGATTAATGAACTTAAGTGTAGTTTAAATTCATGATAAAGAATAGTATAAATTGTTAATGTTAAGTTGTGGGGGCTGTTATGATAAAGTATGGATGGAGTTTGGATTGGGTTGTGATTGTGGGTTGATTGTGAGATGATTTGGAGTTGTTTAAAATTGGGTAATCGCGTAAACATAGCCGTCGTAATGCCCGATTTACCGTAGACTGTTTTTGTTCTTAATATCAGAACCCTTGAACCCCCTGCTAGATTATGACCACTGCCATGTTTAGATAGCTCATGTTACGGGCTTCGTTTTGATATGTAGTTCGTTCGATTCCGATGCACGGTTTAGGAGAAACGACCGTTTCAAGTAACGGCGTTTCGCGAACGAAATTTTTCCCTCGCCTTACTTTGAAACATAGGTTAAAGGCCAAAAAGGGTTAATTAAGGTATGAAACATTTATGGTAAGTGTGTTAGGCAGTTTGTAAGACACTCGCGAAGGAATCGCATTAAAACACGTAAAGGTTAAATTATTAAAAATGGTGGAGCCGAGGGTACTCGAGTGACTTAAGAGAATCGGTGAGCGCAAAACAAGCGTTAGAATCTAAGTTAGTTAAAGTATAGATTTGCAAGTGACTTTGGTTTAATTCCAACTTACTTGTTGTTTATAGGTTATCAGACTCGTCCCGAGCCTTTCTCACCCCCAAGTCGCTCAGGCAAGTATTCTATCTGTTATACTGTTGTTGTGATGTATACACTTGTATATGCATTATCTTGAGATAGATGCATGTTGGTTATTTAGCAAATTCTTGTGATATATTGTAGCATGTGATATGGTATATATGCATGCCTGTTTCATATTCTTGAAATATATATCTGTTGGTTCAGTTGGTAATACCTATGCTAGAGGATAGCGGTATCTTGCATATACCCTTAGTATAGGGACCCAAAGGTGAAAATATTTTTCTAAAACCGGGAGTCGAGGATCCCGAGTAGATTTTGTATATATGGATATGGATATATATATATATATATTTATATATATATATATGGTTATAGTTTTCCAAACTATTAATCGAATAAGGTTTATTCGATAACTTTAACTTTATTTATTTATTGAATATTATTTCGAATATTATTCGAAGGCTTATGACTCCTTTATATTAAATGAATATTATTTTGAATATTCATTCGAGGACTTATGACTCCTTTTATTTATTTATCTGAATATTATTTGAATATTCATTCGAGGGCTTATGACTCAGTTTATATTATTTAATGAATATTATTTGAATATTCATTTGAGGATCTATGACTCCGATTATTTGCTGAGATATATTCTTTATTTTATTAAAGAATAAGGTGTAAATAATCAAACTTATTTTCGATTATTCAAATAAAGATAATACTTTCATATAAGTATATCTTTGGTTATTTAATACTCGTTTCAAGTATAAGTTTTAATACTTCTACTTCAATTATTTTTATAAAGATTATTCTTTATGGGAATATTATTTAAATAATAATATTCGGTCATTTTCTAAATATTCTGGGGACTGATTTACTTCATTAAATCAGCTTTACTCCAAACACTCTTTAAAGTGTTTTCGAGTCTTCAAAATGATTTTTAAAAGTCAGAGTGGATCCCAAAACTCTTTTTTTTATATTTAAGATCTTCCTTTTAAGGGGATTTAAATACTCGCTCAAAACCTGGGGAATCCGGCTCTGTGGTGTATTTTATATTCGCAACGAGGTTGCAGTTTTGGTAAATGAATTGATTACTTGCCCAACGTTCGGGAAGTAAGCCCATCTAATTGAGTCGGCATAAGCGACAGGCCGGGGTACGGTCTATTATTGTGTAAGTGGCTGGGTGGCAGTCCATCAACGCGTGAGGGGCCGGGTAACGGTCTAGCGCGAGGTCCTAATGCGGCCAGGGTGATGACCGGTGAGGAATTCATCCATCTACAGTAGAAAAGGTTACTTATTGGTATCTTTGCCTGATCAGCAAGATATCTGGTTTATGCCAAAATTCTTTTCCTTTCCAAAATTCATTGGATGTTTCAAACTCTGTTCATACTTTACAAAACAGAGGTTCCAGGAAATGTTTAAAGAGATATATATATGGGGATATATATATATCGGGACTAAATAAAGTATCTCATAACTTTTCATTCAATAATATTTCAAAGATTGAATCTATTCAAATCTTGTCTTGTAGTCTCATCTATGTGATGAACTTTTGAAGCTGATTATAACTTGAACGGTGGTAGTTCAAGTAGTATTTGGGATAGATATAAGTATATTGGGGTATCTTGTAACTTCATCTTTTAAACTTATATCTAGTTAATAATTGTCTTATGAATGACAAAGATTTTCAGAAAAACGTTGAGACAAGGTTAGATTATGAGATCACCTTGCAACGATATTTTTTTATATATACAGTTATACACTGGGATTTTGTGTATATTATGCATGGAAGAGGACTTCCAATATTTTGAAAAGTATATATGTATATATACTGAATATTTTGCGACTTCATCGCATTAAGATATCAAACTTGGTTCATTTCTTTTGACCAAGACTTTCATGAGTACTATGAGAAGGCTCATATACTAGTAAGTATATACTAGTAATTATCTTGCATATGATAGAGATTCTATTAAGTATCCACTTAGATACTTATACTATTGTTATCACTATATATTATCTTGCGAGCTGTAAGGCTCACTCTTGCTTTATTTCTTCATCACACAACAACAGTTAGGAAAGATGGCCAGACTCCAGCAGACCCAGCGCAAGCGCGTGGGAAGCGTCCCGCGTCTTCCCGATGATGTTGTGGCTGCTATAGCTGCAGAGGTAGATCTATTGGTAGATCAGGCATTCTATTTTTGAGAATCAATTATGTATAATTATAACTTGTGGTAGATAATGGCAATTAACTGTAAATTATCAAGTAATCATTTTGGGTTGTAATAATTTTAAATTGTGGATTCAAAGACTTGTACTTATTTCAATTTCATCTCTGAGACTATAACGGGTTGTGGTGTGTGTTAGTATGGGGTCACAGCATGAGGTTATTTATTATTAATTAAGTGAAGTGATATTGTGGAAAGAAAGACCGTGACAACCCGGATCCCCGACCCCGGATCTGGGGGTGTTACAGAAATGGTATCAGAGCTAAGCGTTATAAACCTCAGAGATGATGGGACGTTAAGATAATAAGTTAACTAAGATAATAAGAACTCTTGCCAAGTTCATAGTCGGGCTACCTAACGTAGCACTGACAGTTAAAACCCTTATGGGAACCCTTATAAATATCGTGATAGAAGCGTAGTTCGTTATCGTAGATGGTAGCGGGACTCCGAACCCTGAGGTTGAGGAGCAACAGCGCGATGATGTTTTATTACTAACCGGAGATCAGATTGTGGATCCAATAGAGCGTCCTAATGCAGGACCGGATGATGTTGATATTGAAGATGTAGCGGTTGAGGAGGTTGTCCTAGAAGGGATAGTTGTTGAGGAGGATCCCAAGGAGGATCCTAACAGGATTGGATAAAGGACCACTGATGAATTGATGACCATGGTTTGGTCGACTACCAGAGGTAGGATTGGCCGGTCACTACCGGAGGTTCGTTCAAGTTTGTAAAGATAGTAACCCCTTTAACGCGGCTTACTCGTAAGACTGAGAAGTTCGAATGGACAGAGAAATGCGAGAACAGCTTTCAAGAACTGAAGCAGAGGTTGGTGATGGCCCCTATGCTGGCATTGCCGGATGGAAAAGGAGATTTTGTGAAGTGTAGTGACGCTTCGCACAAGGGCTTAGGGTGCGTGCTTATGCAGCACGGTAAGGTAATCGCGTACATGTCAAGACAATTAAGGTAATATGAAATTCGATATCCCCGCCCATGAGCTTAGGCTCGTGGCAGTAGTTTTACCCTAAAGATTGGAGGCACTACTTGTATGGAGAGAAGTGCGAGAATTACCTAAGCCATAAGTGCTCTAGTACATTCTTACGTAGAAAGAGCTCAACATACGCCAGAGGAGGCGGTTAGAGCTAATCAAGAATTATGATTGGGAGATTCTTTATCATTCGGGGAAAGCCAATATGGTGGCTGATGCCCTTAGTAAAAAAGGAGAGACTCAAGATGATAATGTCTTTTGGAGAGTTTATAAGAGATTTTGAGAAAATGGAAATAGTAGTGAAGGTAACCGGAGCCGGTACCGAAAAGCTGTTTGAGATAGCAATACAGCCCGAATTATTGGAAAAGAACATATTGTGCCAGTAAAGGTGATGAATGAAGGCAGAGAGCCAACAAATAAATATGAGATTAATACCGAGAAAGATGATAAGGGAACAATGAGGTATTCCTATAGAATTTGGGTTCCAAATGTTCAAGAGCTTAAAGATGAGATCTTAGATGAAAGCTAGTTTGAGAAATAAGATTTAGAGCAAACCCTGAACGTGATAGTCAGGGAGGTCGCCATCAAGATAGAAGGAACCCATGACATAATGAAGTGAAAATGAGGATTTAAAATATGAAGGATGACCCCGATTATGGGGAGGAGGAGGAAATGTTCAGACTTAAGAAACAAAAAGTCGAGTAAGGAAAGGAGACCCGAGATGGTACCCCTATACGGCAATTCATGGACCTGTCTAAAGAGAACTTAGACTATTATCCCCAACCACCACCCTGAGGAGACAGTTAGGTGAGAAATTCTTTCAGGACCTTTAAATCGCTAAGCTCTCAGAGTTCCAAGGAACAGGCTGACCCAGCCGAGGCAAGAGCCTGGCTAAAGGAAATATAGGAATCATTTGAGATTCAAAATGATTGATGAACCACAAAAGACTGTTTTTATCACTTACCCTCCCAAGAGAGAGACCACCCGCTGGTGAAAGGCCAAGGAAGGCACGGACCAAGAGATTATAATAAACTGATTAAAGTTCAGCCAATTGTTTTCGGGAAAGTAATTCCCAAGGTTATGGAATAGTGTAAAAGCTTTAGAGCCAGAACAAAGGCAGACGAGTATGATGAATTATGAATCTAAGTTGTAAAAGTTATCAAGATTCATTCTGAAGACACGAATCCAGAATGACGGGATGTTTGAAATCAATGCTTATGTTGTGTTGGTTCATGAAATAACGATAAGAGAAAGGAATATAAAGGCAACAGAGTTTGAGGAATGATAAGGGAATTGGGTATGAGGAAACCCTAAAGACTCGTAGCAATAGAAATAGATAAATATGCATTCGTCAGGATGAGGGTGATTCACCATGAGTTAAAATTGATGGGTGAAGGCATAAGAGATGCATATATTTTATCCCCTTTAAGTTGGGAGGATTCGAGGAAACATTGAGATAGTTCGAAGGATAAATAGTGAGACGCGGATAGACTGAGGAGACAAGGAAGTAAGAAATTAGGAAAACTGGATGAAGGAAGTGACCTTCAAGAATGTGAAGTGTAAGACCGGTGGCATGATACCCAGGAAGGGAGACGCCAGGTATGAAAGATATCCCAACATTGAGATGACTGTTGAGATAAACAACAAAAGTAAATAAGGATTTATTAAGAAGAAGTTCACGTTGAACATGACCAATATCTTCCAGAACATCCATGTTATCATTACCAAATCAGGAAAGAAAAGCGGATGACCATTGTTATCTTTTGGGGGCCATATGGATTGACCTCAATTTGAATGAGGATGCTATTATGAAGTTAGGTATAGACTATCGAGGTGGGAATGATGAATAAGATAATCTATCAAGGATATATGACTTGATTATCCATGGAAGGATGCGGGTACCTTTTAAAGGTGGAATTAAGGAAAGAACATTGGTAACTTAAAATGAATCCTAGGGGAATGCATACAGGTTGGCATTTCATCCTTAATAGGGATAGTATGAGTTTTGACAGTATGAATTGGAAAGGGTTAAGGTAATAATAACCTTTAAGGATCAGTGGAGAAATTTTTCAGAAGTAAATAGACAATGGTTCTAGTATCAGTAAATGGTATTTGATATGCCCTGTATATAGGGAATACAGGAGGAACGATTGAAGGATAACCTTAGAGGTTTTACAAGGAGAAGGGAAATATTCGAAATTCTCAAGAATAAAAATGTTGATAAAGGAAATATGACATAATTATAATGTTGCCAAGTGGGGCACGTGTTAAACCACGAGAAAGTATGGATCGAACCAGTAATGGTCGAAATTATTCAGGGCAATTAGGACTTAAGATAAAAGATGTTCTAATTATGATTGAGAGTCAGTCATGACAGTGATTAACCTCTAAAGACTGAGGCAACAACTTATGGAAAAATGGTGATTTTTTTTTTCTTATCAGATGTTAAGGAAAACATCTTCACATAAGCTGTGATTGAAATGAGGTAGAAAATTTAGTTGAAGGTGGTTAAAAGACATTGATTATAAGGAACTATTACTATCAGGGAAGGCCAAAGAGGTGGCCAACACTTTAAAGGTAAGAGGATAATTATAGGCGCGTGTGCCAAAAGAATATAGTGATGATGGTTAAAAATGTGAAGGTTGAATTATGGTTAGGAAGATTGTCATTCCTTCTGATGACTGTGCAATACCCAGCCGTAATAGTAGTTGGTAAAGGTTTAATTCGTGTAATCGCCATGAACGGGCTATCTATCTTAGAAGGTCCTATCTTGAGATAAGCCAGGACCATGTTTCAAAAAGGACTAGATGAACCCTTGAGTTAATTCTTCTATTTAGGGCGTATGATTAAGAATGGTATTAACCTGCTATCGTTGCTTTGATTGAAACTCTTCTGCACTTTTATCTGCTTCATGTCATGTATGTATGTCAGGATCAGGAGTGTTCTTCATGAATCAGAAATGGTGATTATGTTACCTCCTTAGAAGGATTTGATACGAGATGTATGGACTCCGTATGGTTAGCTATTAAGACTTCATGGAAAATGAATGAGTACAGTAGGTCAGTGGTGGACCATAGTAAGGTAGCAATGATTCTGCGAGTAATGAGCTGTTTACAACCGTGAGAGTTGTATTGAATGGGTGTTGAGATTGAGTACCACTAATCGGGTCGTGGTAGTGTATAAGTTATCATTGATAGACTAATTAAGTAGAGTATCTACCTAGTGAATTATTATTCTTTCTTATCAATAGAGAGTCGTATTATTATACGAGGAAGGTTGCGGTGCAAGCATAGAATTCAAGTAACGATGATGTCTAGAATGAGATCCCAGATTCGATTTTCGATGTCGAGGGAGTTTCAAAGGTAATTGTGTATAAGCTCAAGGAAGAGCATGGGTCCATAGAATGATGGACGGGATAGCGAAAATATTTAAGCACGTGAAATGCGATGCTATAATACTTGATGTTGATATAAATACATATATGTTTTGTTCTTCTATGACAAACCTCTATAGTTCAGAGGTAGATTCCAAGCCAGATATTTTGTGGCAGTATATTTTTTTTTCATATATACAATTCTCTTCAGTTCATTCTTTTCTCTTCTTTTCATTTCATGTAAGCTGAGAAGAACAACCCTTCCAGAAGGGGAGGTATTGCCGAATGACTATCTATCTTTGTGATAGAAGCCTAGTAGGATACCACATGTTGTTTAATTGCTTGTCAAGTACTAAAGGTTGGCCACCTTCTGTACTAACTATGCGATATAACAAGTGTTCATGATCATAGTGATCTCTCAACAAATTCCTTTACTTCTATATGATTAATCAAACTTTGGAAAATAGAAATAACTGAAAAAGGAGTAATAAAGTGGTGGTAGTATGCGGAATGGGAACACATTCGTGATACTAAGGTTGACGTGGTTATTAAAAGGTTATAGAACGCTAGCGAGCAAAAGTATAACCCATATAATATTAGGAACGGAAGGTAGTAGCGATTACGAACTGGAAAAGAATGGGTATTGAGAAGCAGAAGCTCTAATGCTAAAAGCAATAATGAGAGTCTGTGCAATAGACTTGAAAGAATTTGGAATGATCACTTAATTCGGATTGAGTTATCTTACGACAATAGATCATATGTCATTATCGAGATGTCGCCTTATGAGATCCTTGAGGGAAGACAATGTCGATCTCCCTTATGTTAGGATGAAGTTGTAGAGCGCAAGATGCTCGGACCCGCAGTAGTCCAAAGGACCAAGGATATGATAGATCTAATCAGAGGACGGCTGGTAGTAGCCCAAGATGGACATGATAAGTATGTTGATTTGACACGAAAGGATAAAGAGTATGAAATAGGGGACCTAGTAATGTTATAGGTACCCCTTGGAAAGGATTGATGAGGTTCGGAAAGAAAGGAAAGCTAAGACTACAATTTGTTGGACCCTTGGATATATTAAGACGTTTGGGAAGTTAGCATATGAGCTAGCCCTAACCCCGAACATGTAGCAGGTCGTAACGTGTTTCACGTATCAATGTTAAGAAAATGTAATTCGGATGCCAGATAAATAGGGGCATATGAGCGCATAGGCATGCGACCAGGCATACCCTATAGGGAGCAACCAGAAAGGGTTATAGATCGAAAAGGGACAAGTGCTTAGGGGAAGGGTTATCAAACTAGTCAGAGTTTGATGGTAGAACCACAATGTGGGAAAATTGACTTGAGAGTTAGAAAGTGCAATACTAAGAAAGTATCCCTATTTATTTCTATCTGATTCCGGGACGGAATCCTTTTAAGGAGGGGAGACGGTAATAACCCCAATTTTTGAGAAATTTTTGAAACCCTTATGAATAGTGTTTTTGCTGAATGAGAAAACTTTTCATGCCACACTATGTAGGGGTTCTGTTATTGATATTCTGAGATTTTATTAGTACTTTATATGGGATATAAGTGTATGTAAAGATCATCAGAATCCAAATCCGAACACTTTGATTTTTCCCGGAAATCCACTAGATACGGAGAGAATTGAGTATAAGGTAACAGGATAAAAAGGATTTAAATTAAAGGATTATAGAAGAGGATCATAAAAGGAATATAATATATTGAGAAAGGTTAAGGGAACCTAAGTAATAAGATCCCGGGTATGATCCCTCAAACGATAAATGAAAACGAAAGTTAAGCGAACCGTATAACAGATCAGCGGTCATTAGGCAAACAATTAGGAAGTTAAGCAAAGGGATTAGAGGAAGTGATGTCACCCAACCAATGAGAAGAGGACAAGGAAGGGAGGATGACATAGCAATGTGATGTAAGCATGACATAGGGAAGGAGGAGGTGTGGTTGGTTTATAACCACACAAATATAAGGTTATTAAGGTAATTAACCAAAAACAAAACAAAAAACAACCAAGCTAAGCCAAACAAATCAAAAAACACAAAATCATTTCATTCTCATCATCTTGCTCTCGGCTTTTCATCTTTTTCAAGGGCAAGAATTTCAAAAATCAAGTTCCAAGCATTGTTAAATCACAAGGTAATTATCTAAGCTTCCTTGTACATAGATATGGATATGCTATAAGTTTAAGCTCCTAATTCCTTCACAATATCTTCCAATAAATCAAGGAAGAAGATGGTGAATAGTAACCTTCAAGAAATAACTTTAGTTTTCTTGAATTTTTATGAAAGATTAAGGTTATACAAGCAAGGATCAAGGTTCTTTAGGCATTCAAAGCTCTTGTGTTGTGTTAAAAAGCTTCAAGGAAGGTATAATCTCTTAACCAAGCTTTGTTATTGAATGCTAAGAGCATAATATGAGTATTATAGTTCATGAGAGGCTTGATGGTTGTGTATGTAGAGATTAGTGGGTTTTGGGATGTTTTTGGAGTTGTAAATCTTGGTTGTTGATTAATGAACTTAAATGTAGTTTAAATTCATGATAAAGAATAGTATAAATTGTTAATGTTAAGTTGTGGGGGCTGTTATGATAAAGTATGGATGGAGTTTGGATTGGGTTGTGATTGTGGGTTGATTGTGAGATGATTTGGAGTTGTTTAAAATTGGGTAATCGCGTAAACATAGCCGTCGTAATGCCCGATTTACCGTAGACTGTTTTTGTTCTTAAGATCAGAACCCTTGAACCCCCTGCTAGATTATGACCACTGCCATGTTTAGATAGCTCATGTTACGGGCTTCGTTTTGATATGTAGTTCGTTCGATTCCGATGCACGGTTTAGGAGAAACGACCGTTTCAAGTAACGGCGTTTCGCGAACGAAATTTTTCCCTCGCCTTACTTTGAAACATAGGTTAAAGGCCAAAAAGGGTTAATTAAGGTATGAAACATTTATGGTAAGTGTGTTAGGCAGTTTGTAAGACACTCGCGAAGGAATCGCATTAAAACTCGTAAAGGTTAAATTATTAAAAATGGTGGAGCCGAGGGTACTCGAGTGACTTAAGAGAATCGGTGAGCGCAAAACAAGCGTTAGAATCTAAGTTAGTTAAAGTATAGATTTGCAAGTGACTTTGGTTTAATTCCAACTTACTTGTTGTTTATAGGTTATCAGACTCGTCCCGAGCCTTTCTCACCCCCAAGTCGCTCAGGCAAGTATTCTATCCGTTATACTGTTGTTGTGATGTATACACTTGTATATGCATTATCTTGAGATAGATGCATGTTGGTTATTTAGCAAATTCTTGCGATATATTGTAGCATGTGATATGGTATATATGCATGCCTGTTTCATATTCTTGAAATATATATCTGTTGGTTCAGTTGGTAATACCTATGCTAGAGGATAGCGGTATCTTGCATATACCCTTAGTATAGGGACCCAAAGGTGAAAATATTTTTCTAAAACCGGGAGTCGAGGATCCCGAGTAGATTTTGTATATATGGATATGGATATATATATATATATATTTATATATATATATGGTTATAGTTTTCCAAACTATTAATCGAATAAGGTTTATTCGATAACTTTAACTTTATTTATTTATTGAATATTATTTCGAATATTATTCGAAGGCTTATGACTCCTTTATATTAAATGAATATTATTTTGAATATTCATTCGAGGACTTATGACTCCTTTTATTTATTTATCTGAATATTATTTGAATATTCATTCGAGGGCTTATGACTCAGTTTATATTATTTAATGAATATTATTTGAATATTCATTTGAGGATCTATGACTCCGATTATTTGCTGAGATATATTCTTTATTTTATTAAAGAATAAGGTGTAAATAATCAAACTTATTTTCGATTATTCAAATAAAGATAATACTTTCATATAAGTATATCTTTGGTTATTTAATACTCGTTTCAAGTATAAGTTTTAATACTTCTACTTCAATTATTTTTATAAAGATTATTCTTTATGGGAATATTATTTAAATAATAATATTCGGTCATTTTCTAAATATTCTGGGGACTGATTTACTTCATTAAATCAGCTTTACTCCAAACACTCTTTAAAGTGTTTTCGAGTCTTCAAAATGATTTTTAAAAGTCAGAGTGGATCCCAAAACTCTTTTTTTTATATTTAAGATCTTCCTTTTAAGGGGATTTAAATACTCGCTCAAAACCTGGGGAATCCGGCTCTGTGGTGTATTTTATATTCGCAACGAGGTTGCAGTTTTGGTAAATGAATTGATTACTTGCCCAACGTTCGGGAAGTAAGCCCATCTAATTGAGTCGGCATAAGCGACAGGCCGGGGTACGGTCTATTATTGTGTAAGTGGCTGGGTGGCAGTCCATCAACGCGTGAGGGGCCGGGTAACGGTCTAGCGCGAGGTCCTAATGCGGCCAGGGTGATGACCGGTGAGGAATTCATCCATCTACAGTAGAAAAGGTTACTTATTGGTATCTTTGCCTGATCAGCAAGATATCTGGTTTATGCCAAAATTCTTTTCCTTTCCAAAATTCATTGGATGTTTCAAACTCTGTTCATACTTTACAAAACAGAGGTTCCAGGAAATGTTTAAAGAGATATATATATGGGGATATATATATATCGGGACTAAATAAAGTATCTCATAACTTTTCATTCAATAATATTTCAAAGATTGAATCTATTCAAATCTTGTCTTGTAGTCTCATCTATGTGATGAACTTTTGAAGCTGATTATAACTTGAACGGTGGTAGTTCAAGTAGTATTTGGGATAGATATAAGTATATTGGGGTATCTTGTAACTTCATCTTTTAAACTTATATCTAGTTAATAATTGTCTTATGAATGACAAAGATTTTCAGAAAAACGTTGAGACAAGGTTAGATTATGAGATCACCTTGCAACGATATTTTTTTATATATACAGTTATACACTGGGATTTTGTGTATATTATGCATGGAAGAGGACTTCCAATATTTTGAAAAGTATATATGTATATATACTGAATATTTTGCGACTTCATCGCATTAAGATATCAAACTTGGTTCATTTCTTTTGACCAAGACTTTCATGAGTACTATGAGAAGGCTCATATACTAGTAAGTATATACTAGTAATTATCTTGCATATGATAGAGATTCTATTAAGTATCCACTTAGATACTTATACTATTGTTATCACTATATATTATCTTGCGAGCTGTAAGGCTCACTCTTGCTTTATTTCTTCATCACACAACAACAGTTAGGAAAGATGGCCAGACTCCAGCAGACCCAGCGCAAGCGCGTGGGAAGCGTCCCGCGTCTTCCCGATGATGTTGTGGCTGCTATAGCTGCAGAGGTAGATCTATTGGTAGATCAGGCATTCTATTTTTGAGAATCAATTATGTATAATTATAACTTGTGGTAGATAATGGCAATTAACTGTAAATTATCAAGTAATCATTTTGGGTTGTAATAATTTTAAATTGTGGATTCAAAGACTTGTACTTATTTCAATTTCATCTCTGAGACTATAACGGGTTGTGGTGTGTGTTAGTATGGGGTCACAGCATGAGGTTATTTATTATTAATTAAGTGAAGTGATATTGTGGAAAGAAAGACCGTGACAACCCGGATCCCCGACCCCGGATCTGGGGGTGTTACACTAGTCGACTGAAACATGGGCTTAATCGACCAGAATTCCTGATCGATTTCGATCAGGATTCTGATCAAACTAGGTGGCTCTCTACCGTTCTGATCGAATGAAATATCGATCTGGATTCTCTTCTGTGTCGATCAGGACTTTGATCGATCTTAGTGTTTTTCTTCCTTCTTGCTCGAATGAGATATCGATCAGGATCCTTTTTGGGGTCGATCAAGACTCTGATCGAACTTAGGGGATTTCTTTCCTTCTGTTCAAATAAAGTATCGATCAGGATCCTGTTTGGCGTCGATCAGGACTCTGATCGAACTTAGGGGATTTCTTTCCTTCTGTTCGAATAAAGTATCGATCAGGATCCTGTTTGGCGTCGATCAGGACTCTGATCGAATTTAATAGGTTTCTTCCCTCTTGATCGATTGAAGTATCGATTAGGATTTTTTTTCTTTGTCGATTAGGATTCTGATCGAACCATTTTAAAATTCTGGTCGATTTTCGACCCTTCATTTTCCACAGTAGCTTCTAGATTATTCCTGATATTTCTGGTAGATGGGCTTTTAGGTTGGGCCTGGCTAAATGGGCCTAGAAACGCCTCGTATTCCTAGCTTTTCTCCTATATAAGTGTAGTGTGAAGCGAGAATCCTCACTTCACTTCACATTTCTCATTTTCTCTCATAAATCTCTCTAGAGTTCTCCCTTTGAGAAGGCGATTTCCGGCGTCCTCAGCCACCGCAGCTCCACCTTTCTCAGGTTTTTCTGGGTTTCAAGCCTTCAATCGAAGCATATCAATGGCGGATCGTGACTTGGCTCGTTTGCAGAAGATGAATTTCTCTAAGAGAGGTACAAACATTCAAATTCAATCTCCATATACTTCCCTACTTGATATGATTAACTCGAGAGGTGATGAATATCCCTCTCTATATGAGTTAGATTCGTATAACCATGGTAACACCTTTCATGAGTTAGATGGTAGGATAAAGTCCATGAACACCCTGTACAGACTTCCACCCCACCTTAGGATCACTCCAGCCGCCCCTGGGGATAGGACTTGTAATTGGGAGGGGGATACTTTGTTTATCTATCGAGGAGCCCTGACCGCGGGTCTTAGGTTCCCATTCCATGAATTTATTCCTCGCTTGCTTGCCGATGTACAAATTAACCCTTGTCAACTCCCTCCTAACACTTGGAGGAACATTATCTATTTTATGGTCCTTTGTCTTAGAAACAATTTTCCTCTTTCCGTAGCTGTCTTTAGGAAAGTTTTCCAATTCTATAATAGCGCCATGAGTCAACCAGGTTGGGTTTTAATTCATCAACGGCCCAAAATCCCTCATATCTTTGATAGTAATTCCATAGTTGAGAACAACCCCAAATGGAGGGACGAGTTTGTGAGGCTGACCTGGGCTGGGGTTGATTGGGCCACACTCTTTCGTAGGCCCTTTTGCAAAGTGTCAGATGGGAGTCCAGGTAGCATCAGATTATCTGATGAGGAGGAGGTGGCCTACCAAGCCTTAATTTCTGATGATGGGAAAACAGACACCTGGACCCTCTTAGAGGAGTTTTCCTTGAAGAAAGTCGGTCTCTCTTAGGCCAGTGATAAGGGTAAATTTATAACTGGATAACCATTTTTCTTTCCCTTTAATTGTAACGTTTTATCTCTCCTGCAATTTAATATTCTTTCTATCTTTCTTTTTCAGCTTGTGAGGCCATCAATAATGTCAACAGGCCCAAGGAAGGGGAGTCAGGCCGCCAGAAGAGGGCCAAGCTAAACAAGGACCCCAGGAGCAAACCTAACGGTCCTTCTTTTCTTAAGCCCCACGTCCCGGTGGTCGAGTTGGGGGACGATGTGGATCCTCCACTTAAGGCACATTCCTTCAGGCCTAACTGGGGCTTCAGGAGGAGCGATACGGTGGTTGGATCCACCAAACATGCTAAGGATTGGTCGTACCATTCTATCACTTCCCATGACTTTACTGACATTGTTACGGGGAGTGATATCGAGACTATTGAGCTTCTGAGTTCTCAAGCCCAAGCTGCAGTAACTTTCTTTTTTCTCTTTTTCTTTGAATTCCAACTTTCTCGTATTTCAACGAACTTGTGCTAACTCATACATATTTCTTTGCAGAGTAATACCTACTTCCAGGCGGCCCTCCACCAGGCTAGGTCCTGGAAGGGTAACTCAGATGGGTTTGAGAAGGAGATGAAGAAATGGGAGGAGAGAGCCAAGGTCCTGGAGAAGAAGCTGGACACGAAGAAAGAGGAGCTGGCTAAGGCTCATTCCGAGCTGGTGAAACTTAGGAGCGATAAGGATAAGCTCATTGATGACTACATGGATTCTGACAAGTTTAAGAATCTCATGGAGATTCATGATGAGGGTCTTTATTCCCTACAGTTTACTCAGGGATGGGATGCGACCGTAAAGGCGGTTTCTGAGAAGCACCCGGGCTTAGTCGACCCTAAGGACTTTATAAGTCCCGAGCAGGCTGAGTCGGAGGACAGCATAGATGCCATCTTCAACTCCCCTCAACCAGATGATCGCATCTTGGATCTTAACACTGCTTCTCCTCTCGCTTCTCCTGCGAAGGATGCTGAAGGCGCTGATAAGGAGCAAGAGAATAAAGGCTCCCGCATGGAGGAGTAGTTTTCTATTCTGTAATTTTATCCTTAACTTATGTCTGGACTTTTGTTTGTATTAAAACTTATTACCCTCCGGGGTTATTTCATATGCTATTTTCCTTATTCGCATCTCTCTCCTTTATTTTTCTGATACTTTAATATTCAAACTTGGCCTAATGGGCCACACAAGTATTATCACAACTCAGACATCCATAGGTTGAAATAATTTCAAACTCTTCAATTTTAAGTCTGGTTTTCCAAAACCTTACATAATATGGGTTCGACCCTGATCAATAATAGCTAGAAAATAAATATCCTACACAAACAAAGCTTTAAGGTGCTTTTAAACCTACTTGTCACAATGACAAGTGAGAATCGTACTTCGACTATCTTACACGTAGTAAACCTTCAGGTTCTGTGCGTGCCAGGTTCTCGGGACTTCAAAACCATCTATAGTCTCCAGCTTGTAGGTTCCTCTACCCTGAACGCTCTTGACTTTGTACGGCCCTTCCTAATTTGGGGCAAGTTTCCCTTTCTGTCCTACCCTAGAAGCTTCTATCTTCCTCAAGACTAGGTCACCTTGTTTAAAGAACCTTTCTTTAACCCTTAATTTGTAGTAGAATGAAGCCTTCTTCTGATACTCTACTATCTTTGCATGTGCTTCATCTCGCACTTCATCGATTAAGTCTAGAGCCAACCTTTGTCCTTCCTCATTTTCCTCAGCATTGAAAGCCTGAATCCTTGGAGAGAAATGTGATATCTCCACTGGAACTACTGCTTCTGCCCCATACGCCAACATGAAGGGAGTTGCTCCTGTCGTGACTCTAAAAGTAGTCCTATAGGCCCATAATATGGGAAGTATCTCATCCACCCAATTATTTCTTGACTTCTCGATCCTCTTCTTTAGTCCATCCAGGATTATTCGATTTGCTACTTCTGCCTGCCCATTGGCTTGTGGGTGAGCCACGGAGGTGAACCGTAACTCAATTTCATTTTCTTCACAATACTTCTTGAATTCCTCGTTGTTAAACTGCGTTCCATTGTCGGTGACTAGGACACGGGGAATTCCATATCGGCACATAATGTTTTCCCACAGGAATTGTGCAACTTGTTTAGTTGTGATTTTGGCCAAGGGTTTGGCTTCAATCCACTTAGTGAAATAATCAATGGCTACAATCAGGAACTTCCTTTGTGCCGTGGCCATAGGGAAAGGCCCTAGAATATCTATCCCCCACATAGCAAAGGGAATAGGCGAGTTGATAGATGTCAGCATCTCGGGAGGTTGTCTAACAACAGGTGCATGCTTCTGACAGCGGTCACACTTCTTCACATATTCTTTGGCATCAGCCATCATTTCCGGCCAATAAAAGCCTAGACGAGTTATCTTATGAGCCAAGGCCCTGCCCCCCAAGTGTTGTCCACAAATACCTTCATGCACTTCTTCAAGGGCCAGGCGTGCCTCATCGGGCCTGAGACACCTCAAGTAGGGAACCATGAAAGATCTTTTGTAAAGAATCCCATCTATCAAAGAGTACCTTAGTGCTCAAACAGTTAACTTCCGTGCTTCAGTTGCATTACTTAGCAACCAACAGGTTTGAATGTGAGCCTTGATAGGATCAATCCATGACGTCCCCAGGCCTATGGGAGCCACAAGCTTAACATCTATGCTTCGTGTCTTCAAAACATGGAAGTACACACTTCCCGAACTTTCTTCTATCTCAGATGAAGCAAACTTTGATAGCGCATCTGCCTTAGCATTTTCTTCCCTTGGAATGTGTTCAACATGGCATTCATTAAATTGGGTCATCACAGCCCTTACTAGGCGGACATACTTAGCCATCGTATCATCCCTTGCCTCAAATTCTCCCTTTACCTGGGATATGATCAGCTTCGAGTCTCCATGGACCTTTAAGTTTTTGACTCTAAGTGTCCCAGCTAGACCAAGGCCAGAAATCAGGGCTTCATACTCTGCCTCATTGTTTGTGGTTGGGAAGTCTAGCTTCATAGCATACTCAATTAAGAATCCATCAGGGCTTTGCAAAACCAACCCTGCTCCACTAGAATTTGTTTTTGATGCTCCATCAAAATAGAGAACCCAATATTCTTTCTCCTTATCATCCTTCTCTCTGTCCCCATTATCGACTCCCTTGTCTTGAGGTATGGTATCTTCCTCTTCCTGCCCCCCGACTTCTTGGTTGGGTATGGTACATTCCACCACGAAGTCAGCTAGTGCCTGGGCTTTTATGGCCGTACGTGGCTTTTTTATACTTGAGATCGAACTCTCCCAACTCTATTGCCCACTTAATCAATCTCCCACTTGCCTTGGGACTGTGAATGATATTTCTCAGTGGCTGATTCGTTAGCACCTCAATCTGATGAGCCTGAAAGTAAGGACGCAGTTTTCTCGAAGCCATTACCAAGGCTAGAGCAAATTTCTCAATAATTGAATAATTCAATTCAGCACCATGCAGAATTTTGCTGACATAATATACGGGTTTCTGGACTTTTAGCTTCTCCTTAACCAACACCGCGCTCAAGGCGCTCTCTGAAACGGCCAAGTATAAGAATAAAACTTCATTCAAAGACGGTTTGGCCAACAACGGGGCCTGATCCATATACTTCTTTAACTCTTCGAATGCCTTCTGACTTTCCTCATTCCATACAAAGTCTTTGATATTCTTTAGTGACTTGAAGAATGACAAGCACTTGTCTCCTGACTTGGAGATGAATCATCCTAGCGCAACGACCCTTCCTGTGAGCTTCTGAACATCCTTGACAGTTTTTGGTGGTTCCATGTCCAGGATTGCCTTTATTTTATCAGGGTTAGCCTCAATTCCCCTCTTTCAGACCATCAATCCCAAGAATTTTCCGGATCCTACTCCGAAAGCACACTTCGTAGGATTCAACATCATCTTGTGGTACCTCAGGACCTCAAAAGCTTCCCTCAAATGGGTTATATGATCAGTCTTTACTAGACTCTTGACTAACATGTCATCAACATAAACTTCCATAGTCTTACCAATAAGATCCTTAAAAATTTTATTCACCAACCTTTGATAGGTGGCTCCTGCATTCTTGAGACCAAACGCCTTAACAAGATAACAATAAACACCAAAGTCAGTGATAAATGATACCTTTGGAATGTCATCCTTATGCATTTTGATCTGGTTGTATCCGCTAAATCCATCCATGAAACTCAGCATCTCATGTCCAGCAGTGGCATCAATCAAAGTATCAATTCTTGGCAGCGGAAAATAGTCTTTGGGGCATGCATCATTCAGATCAGTGAAGTCTATACACATCCTCCACTTTCCATTAGCCTTCTTCACCATTACAGGGTTTGCTAACCACTCCGGAAATTGAATCTCCTCAATGAAACCAGCCTCTAAGAGTTTTTCTACTTCCTGTTTTATAGCCTCTTGTCTTTCTGGGGCAAAATTTATTTTCTTTTATTTTACTGTCTTCCGGCTTGGATCCACGTTTAACCTGTGAGTAATCAACTCCGGTTCTATGCCTGGCATATCAGCTGCTGACCATGCAAACATATCACTATTTTCTTGCAAAAATTTCACCAACTGCCCTCTAAGGGGCTCATCTAATGTGGCTCCAATGAAAGTCATCCTCTCAGGATTTTCGGGGTCTAAAGGAACGGAAACCAAGTCTTCTGCCGGCCTTCCTCTATTCTCATCATTTTCTCGGACATCCATATCTTCAATAGGAAGAACCTGCCCCCCGACTCCATCTGCTCTAGCCATTTTTTGATCTCCTCTCTCTTCTCCAATCCCGTTTCGGGTGGGAAACTTCATGACTGAATGGTAGGAAGAGGGGACTGCCTTGAAGGCATGTATCCCTGTTCTCCCCATGATAGCATTATAAGTTGAACTAGCCTTTACCACCACGAAATCCAGCATCTGCGTTGCTTGCCTTGGTTCCGTACCTATGGTGGTTGGCAATTTGATTATCCCTTCCACAGGACATTCTACTCCAGCAAATCCATATATCGGCATGTCGGTTGGTGTCAACTGGGAGTCGTTATACCCCATCCTTAGAAAGGTGTCGTGGAGCAAGATATCCACAGAAGCACCATTATCCACAAGGACCCTCTTAATCGGGCTATTTCCTATTATCTGTGTTATGACCAGCGGGTCGTCATGAGGGAACTTCACACCCTCTAGGTCGGAATCATCAAAAGCCAATATTACTTATGTCCTGGCCCTCTTCGGGGCTTCTCCAACAATATGCATAACCTCCCTAGTATATGCCTTTCTGGAATTTTTGGACAATCCAGCAGCAGTTGGACCTCCAAAGATCGTATTTATCACAGGTCCTCGAGGGCGTCGCGATCCTCCAAAAATTGTATTTATAACCGGACCTCTAGGTTGGGGATTCCTCCCCTAATCGTCTTGGTCCCTCCTACGATCTTCAAAGTTCTTCCTTCTATTATTACTTCTGTCCCCTCCATCTCCAGTGTACTTATTCAATCTTCCTTTTCGAATCAAAAACTCAATTTCGTCTTTCAACTGCCTACACTCATCGGTGTCATGGCCAACATCCTTGTGAAACCTGCAATACTTGCTCTTATCTAGCTTGGCGGGATCAGCCTTCAAGGGCTTAGGCCAGCGAATATCTCTATCTTTCTTAATCTCCATCAAAATCTGACTTCTAGGAGCATTCAACTTAGCCTATTCAGTGAACTTTTGCCCAGGTCCTCCCTTCTTGGGGGTTGAATCAGGGTTTTGTTCGGTTCTAGGATATTTGTCCTTTGCAATATATTCTAAATCTGTTTTCCGCTTCTTGCCTCCAGTGGGCTCATTACTTACTACGGTCTTCCTCATACTTTCTTCAAGCTTGATATACTTCCCTGCCCTCTCTTGGAGCTGCAACATGCTTTTAGGGGGACGTTTGGCCAAGGACATCTTGAAAAACTCGTCCCTAGTTCCTTGTTGCAGTGCTATTATGGCTACCTTATCATCAAGGTCCAGGACTTTTAAAGCCTCCTTTTGTGAAACGATTCAGGTAATCTCTCAAGGATTCCTTAGCTCCCTGCACAAGACTCATAAGAGATGCTGAACTTTTCTCATGGACTCTTCCACTGATGAATTGCTTAATAAAAGCCTGACTTAATTCTCTGAACGATCCAATAGAGTTTGGGGGCAAGCGACTGTACCATCTTTGAGCCATACCCGACAGGGTTTGAGGGAAGGCCCGACACTTTATAGCATCATTCACGGGTTGCAGCAGCAGTGCATTAGAGAATGTCCTAACATGATTAGCGGGGTCTCCCGTGCCATCATAGGCTTTGATAGTAGGCATCTTGAATTTCCTTGAGACATGGGCATTTATTATCTCTTCTGTGAAGGGTGGAGTTGGATCATCAGGATCTCCAAGGGGAATGAGATTGCTTGGATCAGTTCTTGGGATGACAGCCCTTCTTCGTACCGGACCATCCAGGTCTATGACAGGAGGAGGATTTCTCCCCCTAGGAGGTATCTGGGGTCTGGTGGCCTGGTGAGCCTCCAAATCACGCCTCAGCCTTTGGATCTCAGCCTCATGAGCCCTGATCCTTTCCTGCACTTCTTGGGGATTCGCCCCTGGGGTGCTTTGAGGGCGTTGCCTTCCATCGGCCATTGGCTCTTTGCCAGGATGCCTCCTTCTCAGGGCCACTTCTTCATCCGAAGATTCGGAGTCTCTCTCAGTGTAAGGACCAGAAAATTCCCGATCCTCGGGGATAGGAGCCAAACCTCGTATATAGGGGACGACTGCCCTCGTGCTTCACTTCGCCCAGCATATCCACTTCCTCCAACCTCAGGGTGAAGGGGCATCCCATAAGGGGGGTTAGTAGTAACAACAGTTGAGTATTCATACCCGACGGGTCGGGAATTCACAGGTATATGTACTAGTTGAACTTGAGGATTCGTACCTTGAATAGTCGGGGGAGTCGTCCCTTGTGGCTGAGGTTGAGTTGCCCCTATCTGGGTTTCCGCTTGAGTAGATGCATAAGTTGAGTGGGGAGGTATCTCCACGGTGGACGAAATCATCTGGGTTGTTTCCAATGGTGTTCCTTCCTCTAGAGCTCTAGTTGTTCTCCGTGTTCTCGCCATGGTTGTTGTTGTGTTGTCCCACAGACGGCGCCAAATGTTATGGATAAAAAACTAAGGTTATTATTTGATGTATTTATTACTAAGATTCGGGAGCTCAAGGCCTTTAATGGCTGCTCTCGTGTTTCGTAGCTTAATTCTGCCTTTACGAGATGCCTACGTATCTCTGTGAATTAGAGAATCAAGCCAAAAAATGTAGTTTTGATTTATGGGGCGAGACCCCTTATATAGATGTTGAGAGTCCTTGAATTGGACTTGGTATAGGAGACTTGGTGGGCAAGTCTCATAATTAGAATGGACTTTGGAGTCCTAGATAGTAGGAAACTGATTCCTTATCCTTTTAGGTCCCCTTGAGGCCAATCTACAAGGATTTATATCCCCACTAGGACTTATCTTAATAGCTGTTTTCCTCCTTTATTTATTAATTATGAAATTAATAAATAATCAGGGCTTTTGGGCCTTCTTTGTTCCATCAGGCCTGATCTGGTCCATCAGGCCTGATCAATGTGTTGACCTTCTTGGTCTGAATGTCATACATCTTCTTATTGGGCCTAGCAGCCCTACACCTTGCAATATTTAATTATACAATCAGGATTTATTTATCCCTATCATTTGGTTGTATTGGTTGTTGTGTGTTGATTTGTGGTTGATTGGAGTAGTTTAAACTTTGGTAATCGCGTCAACATAGCCGTCGTAATGCCCGTTTTCATACAACTGATTGTTCTTAGTGTTCGGGAAAGAGAGCTAACTGTTTAATCTGTAACATTGCCCTGTTTAGCTAGAGTGTGTCGTAAGCTTCGTTTTGATATGTGGTTCGCTTGGTTCTGATATACGGTTTAGGAGAAACGACCATTTTAAGTAACGACATTATGCGAACGAACCTTTACCCCTTGCTTTACTTTGAGACCTTGTTTAAGGCCCCTAAAAGAATAATTTGATTATGAAACAATTATGTAAGGTGGGTTAGGCAGTTGTTAGAGTATTCGTGAAAGACTCACATTAAAATTCATAATGGTTAATTTATTAAAATTATTGGAGCCGAGGGTACGCGAGCGATTAATGTAAATCGATAAGCGTATAAGCGACCGTTAGGGTATGAGTGAATCTTGACTAGTTTCTTAAGCGACCGTGGTCTAATTCCGGATTATGTTGTTGTTCATAGGTTAATGGACCCACTCTAAGCTTAAGTCTATCTGGGAACACTCAGGAAAGTTTTCTACCCGTATAACTGTTGTTGTGGTGTATATGTGTATATGCATTATCTTGTGATAAGTGCATGATTTTTATTAGCAAATCTTGCGATATATTCTATTATCAATTCAAATTCTTATAAACTGCATAATACCTATGCTAGAGATAAGCAGTAGTTGTGTATACCCTTAGTAAAGAGGACCCGAAGGTGAACATTTTTCTAAACCGGGAGTCGATGTTCCCGAGTATAATATATATATATATATATATATATATATATATAGTTTGTAGAACTACTAATCGGGGAAGGTATATTCGATAGTTTTGAATAATAATCAAACTTATTTTCGATTATTCAAATAAAGATCGTACTTTCGTATAAGTATATATTTTGTTATTTATTATTCGTTTCAAGTATGAGTTTTTAAAACTTCTACTTCAATTATTTTTATAAAGATTATCCTTATGGAAATATTATTTAAATAATACTATTCAGATATTTTCTAACATATTGGGAATGATTTATTTTATTAAATCATCATTACTCTAAATATTCTTTAAAATGTTTTCGAGTCTTCAAAATGATTTTAAAAGCTAGA
The DNA here is from genome assembly GCF_009905375.1 of Apium graveolens. Classification (NCBI taxonomy): domain Eukaryota; kingdom Viridiplantae; phylum Streptophyta; class Magnoliopsida; order Apiales; family Apiaceae; genus Apium; species Apium graveolens. Next base: position 82,094,660 of record NC_133654.1, on the reverse strand, counting down.
GCGGATCCCAAAACTCATTTTCAGATTTAAGATCTTCATTTCAAAGGGGATTTAAATACTCGCTCAAAACCTAAGGAATCCGGCTCCGTGGTGTATTTTCAGAGCAACGAAGTTGCTAACTTGTTAAAAGAGTTTGATTACTTGCCCAACATTCAGGAAGTAAGCCCAATCGAAATGCATCGGCATAAGCAACATGGGCTCGGTGGGGGTCCATGAAAGTGTAAGGGGCTCAGTAGGACTTCATCAATGCGTAAGTGGCTGAGTGGCAGTCTAGAATAATTCCCTAATGCGGCCAGGGTGATGACCAGTGGGGGATTCTTCCATCTACTAGTAGAAAAGGTGACTTAATTGGTATCTTTGCCTGATCAGCAAGATATCAATTTTATGCCAAAGTTTCTTCTTTCCAAAATTCTTGGGAATGACATCTCTGCTTATATTTTTAATAGCAGAAGAGTGTATGAGATGTATATATATATTGGTATATATATATATATATATATATATATATCGGGACTAATGAAGTATCTCGTAACTTTATTCTTTCAACTGATATTTCAAAGATTGAATCCATTCAAGTCTTATCTTGTAGTCTCATTTATGTGATGAACTTTTGAAACTGATTATACCTTGAACGGTGATAGTTCAAGTAGTATTCGGAAAAGATATAAGTATATTGGAGTATCTTGTAACTTCATCTTTTCAAATTATATCTAGTTATTGATTATCTTATGCATGACAAAGATTTTCAAAAAAACGTTGAGACGAGGTTAGATATATGAGATCACCTTGCAACGATATTTTATACAGTTATAAACTGGAACCCTATGTATATTATACATATCAGAGGATTTTAAAGATTTTGAGAAGTATATATGGATATATATATTGAATATTTTGTAACTTCGTCGCATTAAGATATCAAATTTGGTTCATTTCTGCTTGACCAAGACTTTCATGAGTATAATGAGAATGCTCATATATTATTAATTATTATACATATTATTTCGGTGGGCATGTTGCTCACCCTTACTTTCTTCTTTCATCACACAACAACATATAGACAAGATGAACAGGACCAAGCTCCCATTTCGCAAGCGGATAGGAAACGTTCCGTAGTTTCCTGTAGGCGTTGATACCGCCGTAACTGAGGTAGGAACTACCAATAGGCTAGGTTTTCAACTGTTGATGTACCAGACTTATATATAATATGAATTGTACTAATGGAAAGGAATATGTAAATTATTCAGAAACCCCTTTTGAGGTGTAATGACTTATAATTGTGGAATAAGATGACTTGTGTTATTTTGGTATTCATCTCTGAGACTATAACTTGTGGTGTGTGTATATATTGTGGGGTCACAATACGCAGTTGTTGGTTGTTTATTTAGATTGAGTGTTATCAAAGGAAATGGAACTCGTCACAACCCGGAACCCCGACCCCAGATTTGGGGGTGTTACAGAAATGGTATCAGAGCTAAGCGTTATAAACCTCAGAGATGATGCGACGTTAAGATAAGAAGTTCACTAAGATAATAAGAACTCTTACCAAGTTCATAATCAGACTACCTAACGTAGTAATGACAGTTAAAACCCTTATGGGAACCCTTATAAATATCATGATAGTAACATAGATCGATGTAGCGGGACACTGAACCCTGAGGTTGAGGAGCAACAACGCGATGATGTTTTTTTACTTATTGGAGATCAGATTGTGGAACCGATATAGCGTCCTAACGAGGGACCTGATGAGGTTCATATTAAAAATGTAGTAATTAAGGATGTTATCTCAAAAGGGATTGTTGCTGAGAAGGATCCCGTGGAGGCTCCTGACAAGAATGAAGAAAGGACCGTTGAGGAATTGATTATCGTGGTTAAAGCGACTACTAGAGGTAGGATTGGCCGGTTATTACCGTAGGTTCGTTCAAGTTTGCAAATATAGCAGCCCCTTTAACACGGCTTACTCGTAAGACTGAGAAGTTCGAATGGACAGAGAAATGCGAGAACAGCTTTCAAGAACTAAAGCAAAGATTGGTGACTGCCCCTATGTTGGCGTTGCCGGACGGAAAAGGAGATTTTTTTATTTATAGTGATGCTTCACACAAGGGATTAGGGTGCGTGCTTATGCAACACGGTAAGGTAATTATGTACGTGCCAAGACAATTAAGGGAATATAAAATTTGATATCCCCCATGATCTTGAGCTCACGACAATAGTTTTACCCTAAAGATTGGAGGCACTACTTGTATAGAGAGAAGTGCGAGGTTTACACAAACCCCAAGAGCTCAAGTATATTTTTACGCGGGAAGAGCTCAACATGCACCAGAGGAGGTGGTTAGAGCTAATCAAGGATTATGATTATGAGATTATTTATCAGCCAGTAAAGCCCATATGGGGGCTGACGCCCTTAGTAGAAAGGAGAGACTCGAGATGATAATGTCTTCAAAAGAGTAGATAAAAGATTTCGAGAAAATGGAAATAGAATTGAAGGTAACCGGAGCCGGTACTGAAAGGCTATTTGAGGTTGTAATGCAGCCTGAATTATGGGAAAAGATCATATTGTGCCAAGAAAAAGTGAAGAATGAAGGAAGAGAGCCAATTCCTGGAGAAGAGATTAATACCGAGAAAGATGATAAGGGAATAACGAAGTATTACTGCAGAATTTGGGTTCCAAACGTTTAAGAGCTTAAGGACTGGATCTTAGATAAAATCCACAGTTCGAGGAATAAGATTTAGGTTAAACCCTGAATGTGATAGTTAGGGAGGTCGCCATCAAGAAAGAAGGAACCCATAATATAATAAAGTGGAAATCAAGGATTTTAACGTATAAGATGACCCCGATTATGGGAGAAGGATGAAACATTTCATACTGAGATTACAAAAGTCAAGCAAGACATGGGGAACCAGGATGGTACTCCTATGGGGCAATTCATGGACCTGCCTAAACAAAACTTATACTATTATCCCCAACCACCACCTTGAGGAAACAATGCGGTGCAAAATTCTTTCAGGACCTTTAAGTCGCTAAGCTCTCAGAGTTCCAAGAAACAAGCTGACCTGATAGGAATCATTTGAGATTCTAAATGATTGACGAATCACAAAAGACTGTTTTTGTCACTTACCCTCCTAAGAGAGAGGCCACCCGCTAGTGAAATGCCAAGAAAGGCACGGAGCCAGAGGTTATAATAAACTGATTAAAGTTCAGTCAATTGGTTCTGGGAAAGTACTTCCCAAGGTTATGGAGGTAGTGTAAAAGCTTTAGAGCCAGAACAAAGGTGGACGAGTATGATGAATTATGAATTTAAGTTATAAAAGTTGTCAAGAATTGTTCTGAGGACAAGAATCCCAGAATGACGTGATGTTTAAATTCAATGATTAGTGGGTTCATGAAATGATAGTAAGAGAAAGGAAAATAAAAAGAAACTGAAGTGGAAAGGAATATAAAGGCAATAGAGTTTGAGGAATGATAAGGGAGTTGGGTATTAGGAAACCCTAAAGACTCGTAGTAATAGAAATAGAAAAGTGTGTGATCACCAGGATAAGGGTGATTCACCATGAGTTAGTTGATGGTTAAAGACATAAATGATATGTATATATATATATATTATCCCCTCTAAGTTGGGAGTATTCGAAGACACTTTGAGATAGATCGATGGGCTAATAAGAAAACACGGATAGACCGAGGAGACAGTAAAGCAAGAAATTAGGAAATTGGATGAAGAAAGTGACCTTCAAGAATATGAGGTGTATATAACACCAGTGTATGGATACCCAAAAGGAGACACCATGTACAAAAGATACCCAGTATTGGGATGACTGTTAAGATAAATAACAGAGGTAAATGAGTAATTAGAACTAAAAAGTTCACTTTGAACACAACCAATATCTTCCAGAACATCCCTGTTATCATTACCAAATCAGGAAATAAAGGCGGATAACCATTGTTATCTTTTGGAGGCCATATGGATTGACCTTATTTTGAATAAGGATGTTATTGTGAAATTAGGTATAGACTATCGAGGTGGGAATGATTGAATAAGATACCCTTATGAGGGATATGTGACTTGATTTATCCATGGAAGGATGCAAGTACCTTTTTAAAGGTGGAATTAAGGATAGAACCTCGATAACCTGAGATGAATCCTAGGGGAATGCATAAAGGTTGGCATTTCACCCTTAATAAGGACAGTATGAGTTTCGACAATATGAATGGGAAAGGATGAGGGTAACAACAACCTTTAAGGATCATTGGAGGAATTTTTAGAAGTATATAGACAATGGTTCTAGTATTAGTAAATGGTATTTTGACATGCCCTGTATCTAGTGAATACAGGAGGAACGATTCAAGGATAACGTTAGAGGTCTTACAAGGAGAAAGGTAATATTCAAAGTTCTGAAGAATAGAAATTCGGATAAAGGAAATATTACATAATTATAATAATGGCAGGTGGGCACGTGTTGAACCATGAGAAAGTATAGATTGACCCAATGAAGGTTGAGATTGGTGAAAACAAGATGGACCCAAGATAAGAGACGTCCTAAGTATGATCGAGAGTTAGTCGTGATAATGTTTAACTCAAAAGACCGAGGCAATAACTTATGGAAAAATGGTGATATTTGTTTTTCTCACCAAAGCTTAAGGAAGAGCATTTTCACACAAGCAGTGATTGGAAATGAGGTAGAAAATTTAGTTGGAGATCGTTCAAAAGACATTGATTATAAGGAACTATTACTATCAGGAAAGGCCAATGAGGTGGCCGACACTCTAACTGTAAAAGAGAAATTATAGGCGCTCATGCCAGAGAAATACAGTAATGATGATTAATGCCGTGAAGGTGGTATTATGGTGTGAAAGATTGACATTCCTTCTGATGATTGTGCGATACTCAACCGTAATAGTAATCTGGTACAGATTTAATTCATGTTACCACTGTGAGCGGGCTACCTATCTTAGAAGGTTCTATCTTGAGATAAGCCAGGACCATGTTATGAAAGGAGTAAATGGACCTTTGAGCTTCATGTCTCCCAATAAAGACATATGGTTAATAATGGTATTAACCTACTATCGTTGCTTTTATTGAAACTCTTCTGCAATTTATTTCCTTTATGTCATGTATGTACGTCAGGATCAGGAGTGTTCTTCATGAATTATGAATGGTGATTATGTTACTTCCTTAGAAGAATTTAATACAATAGATATGGACTCTGTATGGTTAGCTATTAAGATTCCAAGGAAAAACGAATGACTATCGTAGGTCCACAGTGGACTATAGTAATGAAGCAATGATTTTGCGAATAATGAGATGATAATAACCGAGAGAGTTGTATTGTAATGGATGTTGAGATTGAGTACCACTAAATGGGTCGTGGTGATGTATAAGTTATTATTGATAGACTAACTAGTGGATTATTTAGCTAGTGAATAATTATTCCTTCTTAGTGACAGAGAGTCGTATTACTATATGAGGAAGGTTGTGGTACAAACGTAGAAGTCTAGTAACGATGATGTCTAGAATGAAATCCCAGATTCGATTTTCAATCGAGGGAGTTTCAAAGGTGATTGTTTATAAGCTCGCGCAAGAGCATGGGTCCATAGAATGATGGACGGAATAGTAAATATTCAGGCACGTGAATTGCGATTATAATACCTGATGTTGTGATATATACATAAATGTGTTTTGTTCTCCTGTGATAAACCTCTATAGTTCAGAGGTAGACTCCAAGCCAGATGTTTTGTGGCAATATTTTTATATAATTCTCTTAAATTCTTTCTTTTCTCTCCTTTTCATTTTCGTGTAAACTGAGAAGAACAACCCTTCCAGAAGGGGAGGTATTTCCGAATGACTATCTATCTGTGTGATAGAAGCCTAGTAGGATACTACATGTTGTTTAATTTCTTGTCAAGTAATAAAGGCTGGCCACCTTCTGTACTAACTATGCAATGTAACAAGTGTTCATGATCATAGTGATCTCTCAATAAAATCTTTTACTTCTATACGATAGGTCAAGCTTCGGAGATGGAAGCAGCTAGAAAGGAAGTAGTATCAGTGCGGTGGTATTCTGATTCTAACACATTCGTGATACTAAGGTTGACGCATTTATTAAAAAGTTATAAAACTCTAGCGAGTAAAGGTATATCTAGAATAGTATTCTATACGGATGATAGTAATGATTACGAACTGGAAAAGAGTGGGTATCGAGAAGAAAAAGCTATAATGCTAGAAGCTATGAAGAGTCTGTGTAATAGACTTGAAAGAATTTGGAATGATCACTTAACGCGGATTGAGTTTTCTTACGATGATAGATCGTATGTCAGTATCGAGATGTCGTCTTATGAGATCCTTGAGGGAAGACAATGTCGATCTCCCTTATGATAGGATGGAGTTGGGGAGCGCAAGATGCTCGGACCAGCAGTGGTCCAAAGGACCAAGGATATAATAGATCTAATCAGAGGATGGCTGGGAGTAGCCCTAGATGGACATAAGAAGTATGCTGATTTGACAACGAAAGTACAAAGAGTATGAAGTAGGGGACCTATTGTTGTTAAAGGTATCCCCTTGAAAAGCCTTGGAAGGGAATGATGAGGTTCGGAAAGAAAGGAAAGCTAACTCCATGATTTGTTGGACCCTTGGATATATTAAGATGTATTGGGAAGTTATCAAATGAACTAGCCCTACCCCCGAACCTGCAACAAGTTTGCAATAAGTTCCAAGTATCAATGTTAAGGAAGTATGATCCAGAGGCGAGACACATAGGGGAATATGAACCCGTAAACCTCCGACCAGACGTAACCTATATGGAGCAACCGGGAAGGGTTATAGATCAAAAAGGAATAAGTGCTTAGGAGAAGGGTTATCAAACTAGTCAGAGTTTGGTGGTAAAACCACAATGTGGAAAATTGACTTGAGAGTTAGATAGTGCAATGCTAAGAAAGTATCCCTATTCATTTTTTTTATCTAATTCCGGGACGGAATCCTTTTAAGGAGGGGAGACTATAATACCCCTAAAATTTTGGACTTTTTGTAACCTTTATGAAGAGTGATTTTGCGGATTATGCTGATTAAGAAAACTTTTCATGCCACACTATGTAGGAGTTCTTTTATTGATATTCTGAGATCTTATTAGTACTCCATATGCTATATAAGTGTATGTAAAGATCGTCAGAATCCAAATTCCAACACTTTGATTTTTCCCGAAAATTCATCAGATACCGAAAGAATTGAGTATAAGGTAACATGATTAAAAGGATTTTAATTAAAGGATTATAATAGAGGATCATAAAAGGAATATAAAATATTGAGAAAGGTTTAGGGGAACCCAAGTAATAAGATCCTGGATATGATCCCTCAAACGACAAACGAGAACGAAAGTCAAGCGAACCGTATAATAGGTAAGCGGTCATTAGCCAAGTAAATAAGGGTTAATCAAAGAGGTTAGTGGATGATGATGTCAGCACACCACAAAGGGAAGACAAGTGTTAAAAAGATGACACGAGCATGATGACATAAGCATGACAAGGGGTTTTGCTTTATTTGTTGATTATGGGCCATGTAAAAGTTACCATGGTAAAAGATTAAAAATTGCCAAGCCAAAAAGGAAATCAACCAAGAAAAATATTATAACACAAAAATTAAAAAGTTGACTTTGCTCCCAAGAAGAGAAGCTCTCGGCTTTTCTTGTTTTAAGAAAGAAGAAATTCAAAAATTCAAGATCCAAGCATTGTTAAATTGCAAGGTAATTATACAAGGTTCCTAATGATTAGTTATGGCTATCCTAGGAGTTTAAGCTCCCAATTCCTTCACAATCTCTTTCAATAAATCATTGAAGAAGAGAGTGAATAGTGTTTTCAAGAAATTTAAATTGTTTGATCTTGTGTTTTTGGTTAGATTAAGCTTTGGTAAGGACTTTCAAGGGCTATTTCAAGCTTCTTAGTTACTACTACTCACCAAGGAAGGTAAAACCTCATACCCTAAGCTTTACTTTGAATGTTTAGGAGTAATTTTGATTAATATAGTTCATAAGAAGCATGATGCTTGTTTGCTTAAAGTTTGGTTGGGTTTGTAGTGTTTTTGATGATTGAATCTTGGTTATTGGTTAATGAATCTTACGTATAGTTAGTAGCTCTTGTTTTTGATTGAATGAGTTGGATAATCATGAGGTTATCGACTGATGTAGTACGGTTTGGATGAAGGTTGGTTGTATTGGTGGTTGTGTGTTGATTTGTAGTTGATTGGAGTAGTTTAAACTGTGGTAATCACGTAAACATAGCCGTCGTAATGCCCGTTTTCATACAACTGCTTGTTCTTAATGTTCGGGACAGAGAGCTAACTGTTTAATCTGTAATATTGCCATGTTTAGCTAGTGCGTGTCATAAGCCGTTTTGATATGTGGTTCGCTTGGTTCCGATGTACGGTTTAGGAGAAACGACCATTTTAAAAGACTAATTGGATTACGAAACAATTATGTAAATTGGTTTAGGCAGTTGTTAGAGTATTCGTGAAAGAGTCGCATTAAAATTTGTAACGGTTAATTTATTAAAATTATTGGAGCCGAGAGTACGGGAGCGATTAACACAAATCGATAAGCGTATAAGAGGCCGTAAGCGACCGTTAGGGTATGAGTGAATCTTGACTAGTTTCTTAAGAGACCGTGGTCTAATTCTGGATTATGTTGTTGTTCATAGGTTACCGGACCCACTCTAAGCTTAAGTCTATCTGGGAACACTCAGGCAAGTTTGTAACCGTGTAACTATTGTTGTGGTGTATATGTGTATATGCATTATCTTGTGATAAGTGCATAATTTTTATTAGAAAATCTTGCAATATATTGGAGCATGTTGATATGATATATATGCATGCCTGTTTCGTAATCTTGATATTCTATTATCAATTCAAGATCTTATAAACTGCATAATACCTATGCTAGAGATAAACAGTAGTTGTGTATACCCTTAGTATAGAGGACCCGAAGGTGAACATTTTTCTAAACCGGGAGTCGATGTTCCCGAGTATAATATATATATATATATATATAGTTTGTATAACTACCAATCGGATAAGGTATATTCGATAGTTTTGAATAATAATCAAACTTATTTTCGATAAAGATCGTACTTTCGTATAAGTATATCTTTTGTTATTTATTATTCGTTTCACGTATGAGTTTTTAAATTTTCTACTTCAATTATTTTTATAAAGATTATCCTTATGGAAATATTATTTAAATAATAATATTCAGATATTTTCTAACATATCAGGAATGAATTATTTTATTAAATCATCATTACTCTAAACATTCTTTAAAATGTTTTCGAGTCTTCAAAATGATTTTTAAAAGCTAGAGCGGATCCCAAAACTCATTTTCAGATTTAAGATCTCCCTTTCAAAGGGGATTTAAATACTCGCTCAAAACCTAAGGGATTCGGCTCTGTGGTGTATTTTCGGAGCATCGAAGTTGCTAACTTGATAAAAGTGTTTGATTACTTGCCCAACATTCGGGAAGTAAGCCCAATCGAAATGCATCGACATAAGCAACATGAGCTCAATGGGGGTCCATGAAAGTGTAAGCGGCTCAGTGGGAGTCCATCAATGCGTAAGTGGCTGAGTGGCAGTCTAGCATAAGGCCCTAATGCGGCCAGGGTGATGACCAGTGGGGGATTCATTCATCTACTAGTAGAAAAGGTGACTTAATTGGTATCTTTGCCTGATCAGCAAGATATTAGTTTTATGCCAAAGTTTCTTCTTTCCAAAATTCTTGGGAATGACATCTCTTCTTATACTTTAATAGCAGAAGAGTGTATGAGATGTATATATATATTGGTATATATATATATATCGTGACTAATGAAGTATCTTGTAACTTCATTCTTTCAACTGATATTTCAAAGATTGAATCCATTCAATTCTTATCTTGTAGTCTCATCTATTGATTATACCTTGAATGGTGATAGTTCAAGTAGTATTCGGAAAAGATATAAGTATATTGGAGTATCTTGTAACTTCATCTTTTCTCTAGTTATTGATTATCTTATGCATGACAAAGATTTTCAGAAAAATGTTGAGATGAGGTTAGATATATGAAATCACCTTGCAACGATATTTTATACAGTTATAAACTGGAACCCTGTGTATATTATACATATCAGAGGATTTTAAAGATTTTGAGAAGTATATATGGATATATATACTGAATATTTTGCGACTTCATCGCATTAAGATATCAAACTTGGTTCATTTCTGCTTGACCAAGACCTTCATGAGTACTATGAGAATGCTAAGATATTGTTAATTATTATACATATTATTTAGGTGGGCTTGTTGCACACCCTTACTTTCTTCTTTCATCACACAACAACAGATAGAAAAGATGAACAGGACCAAGCTCCCATTTCGCAAGCGGATATGAAACGTTCCGCAGTTTCCTATAGGTGTTGATGCATCCGTAACTGAGGTAGGAACTACCAATAGGCTAGGTTTTCAACAGTTGATGTACCAGACTTATATAATATGAATTATACTAATGGCAAGGAATATGTAAATTTATTCAAAAACCCATTTTGAGGTGTAATGACTTATAATTGTGGAATAAGATGACTTGTGTTATTTTGGTATTCATCTCTGAGACTATAACTTATGGTGTGTGTATATATTGTGGGGTCACAGTACGCAGTAGTTGGTTTTTTATTTAAATTGGATATTATCAAAGAAAATGGAACTCGTGACAACCCGGATCCCCGACCCCGGATTTGGGGGTGTTACATCCATAATCTTAAACAGCAGGAGAAAACCATTCGTCTTGGTGTTCTCTTTGTTGAAAATAGGAAGAAGAAGTAAATATCATCCATCCGTATCTCTTCACCATCAGCTTTGTCAGGCTTCTTAGACCAAGGCTGATGATGTTCACCATCTTAGACTAGGATTATCTTGTAATATTTTGCATGTAATCTACAAATTTCATAAAATGTACTCTTTTGATATATTAATGAAATTTCTTTTGATTGCAAGATTTATTCTTTGTTTATATCATATTATGTGCATGTGAATGTTTTCATTGAAGCCTGTTAATCTTTACTTCATCTACTTGAACTGTAATTCTTGTTGAATGTTTTGATTAAAATTATGGTTACTAATAATTTGTGATGCTTTGACAAACAAATGTTGAATTTGAATCGACATATCCTGAGTTAGTCAAATCCTGACAGAAGAAAGGTCTCAAATCCTGATGATAGGTCAACACATTCTAATTCAAATTATTAATGTTAATCAATCTCTGAGTAAGCTTTATTGTTGTAATTAAGTATCCCACTTAATTAATGATTATTGGTGGATTATCAGATAAACAAATTTCTACAGTTGTGTCTTGATTAGGGCTGTCAAACAGATAATTCGGATATGGATATGCCTATATCCGTATCTGCATCCGCAATCATCGGATTCGAATACGGATAATATCCGCTTTATTTCGGATACGGATAATATTCATTTTTTCTCGGATACGAATGCGGATATTTCGGACGAAATCGGATTTTTTGAATTTTTTTGTTGCCCCTACCCTTTTGACGATGATTATAGGACATTTTCTATAATTAAATACAAATAATATATTTATATATGTATAAAGCATGTGTACAATTATATAAAATTTGTATAAACATATTATTTAATAGATCTACATACACTATAAACTAAAAAAATAAATTTTAAATTATATATAATTATATATTTATATAATTTAAATATCATATATGTAACTGTATGTATTTTGTATTTACTTCCGCAAATTCCTCCAACATTAAAATCACTTACTCATATATTGTTTCATGTTCGAAGTCAAATTTGCTAGGTTACCTTCTTCATACAAGTGTGTTATAACATATTTCTAAATAGTGAAGCTATAAAACCAGAAGAAATTATGTGACACAATTCATCATACACATAGTTTCACTGCACACATCTCACACTTACTCTCTCACACAAGTTATTCACATCATGACAACTTCTGAAGTTTCACCAATCTTCAGTCAAACCACAATCATTTATGGAAACATATTTGGCACTAACAATTACTTAGCTTTTCTTACACATCAGCAGCTACCATCATCTTTTCATGATATTCAGGATTTTCTCCTTCTATGTCCATTTATATATGCTCTCACAAATCCTGTTAAGGTATCATACAGGGCTGCCATGCAGGTCTGGAATACAGCAGTGGTAAATTCAACACATACTGGCTTTTCTTTTGAGTATAAGGACCAAAGATATGAAGTTGATGCTGACATTCTGCTTCAAGCCTTGAGATTGCCTGCTCTTGATGGTGCTCCTGATACTTACACCAATGAGCAGCTGTTTGATATGCTAAGGACTTTAGGCTATCAAGGAGAAATCACAACCATTGGAAAACTGGTCAGAACCAAACTGAAAAGTGAGTGGAACTTTTTCTTTGACTGCATCAGTAGATGTTTCTTGAATAAGACAACAAACTTTGATGCTCTTCCATCCACTTCCCTGAGAATTGGGTACTCTCTTCTTAACTCTGGTAATTTTGATTATGGTAATACTATATTATAGTTCATAATTTTTAGGATAGCAGATACTTCAGGAGTAATAGGGTATACTAGATTTTTACAACTGATTTTCACTAATCTATGCCCTAATGATATTTTTGATGATGATGATGAATTACTCCCTTTTTCAAATTTCTGAAAAAGCAATCACTGATCATATCAAAAGGGATGAAAAAAATAAATTTTCAGGACCACCCTTTCTTCCTAGAGAGGTCAGGCAATTTCTGTTGAGAAATAGACCTACTCCTACGCAAGTGCCTGCAAATCCTGATGCTGGCACCTCTGTCAAAGTTCCTGATGCTAAGACTCAAGAAATCACCCATCTTGTTTCTAACCCAAGCATTTCTTCTTCCAAACAGCAAACACAACAAACCTCTAAATTAGCCTCCTCTACTGTCTCTCAAAAGACATCAGTTGTAACCAATAGAATCCTTATTTACAATCAAGAAATCCATTGATCAAAATCCTGATTGCTTGATTGACACTACGGGAATCAAGGAGCCAACTACTGATGCTAGTGCTCTGTTTGACAAGTTTCCAGAAATTAAAGCAACTGCTGAATACAAGAAAACTGCAAAGAGTCAGTTGAAAAGAAGAAGTGAAGAAGTAGTTGGATATATCAGAAAGAAGAAGAAGACTCAGCCTCTTGACAAGGATGTTAGTACACAAGAACCTAGGTCTCAAAGGGATTTAGCAACTGCAACACATCCAGTCAAACAAGAACCATCTTCTCAAAGGGAAGATGCAGACACTGAGGCTGCACAGATCATTGTTAATATTTCTCAGCTTGATCTTCTTACAGACTTTGTTCAACTACTACAGGAAAAGCAAACTCATCAGGAGATACTGTCACGAGTGGATGCAATCATTAATGATCCTATTTTTGAGAAGAGCATACAAGAACCTTCACCAAGAATTGCTGAAGCAGCTCACATGTCTCAGACTCCACAAGAACCATCAGTTCAAAGTACTGATGCGGGTCTTTCACTTTCTCCTGATAGATCAAATCCTGATGATACAATAGTTCCTAATGAGAATCATCCTTCAACTGCACTAGCTACAATTGATGATCCATTACTAGTTGCTAGTTTGAAAAAGCATCCTGATGTGCTGTTTATTCCTCCACTTTCATCACTTCCACTTGAGGAATCACCTTCAGGTATTGTTAACCTCTCATATATTCTCATGTTTGTATGATTATAAATAGTCTCTTATTTGAGGTTACCTCTATTTATATGACAAGCATACAACTCTTCTCAGCCATCTCTTATTTCTTTGCTATATGTGTGATTGAGCCTTTCTGTGAGACTGTGTAAAAATAAAAAAAATGAAAAATATTTTGAGTGGCAGTCTCCTGTACTGGCAAAAGGAGAGGTAGTTTTGAGACAAGAATCTTATAAGTTTTTTCTTTACATATAAAGTTTCTTCTGTGAGAATAATATTACTCTTAAAAGTAATATATTGTGTGAGAAGTGATGAGATCACTTGAAAAGAACAGAGAGATTTAGGTGTTACTATGTTTCTGTTTCAGGATCACATCAGCCACATGCATCTCTTGCAAAGAATCTGGATAAAGGCAAGGAAATTCTGCCTGATTCTGCACATTCTTCTGAGGGCTTTTCTGACTCTGACAATGATAGTGATGACGATGATCCCGATACTGCTCAGCTTAAGTCTGCGATTGATGCATCTAAGAAGTTAAATGTTGGTTCTTCTTCGCACTTCACTGAAAATCCTTCTTATTACAATCCTGATGCTGAGTATTTCAGACAGACATAATGGGATTATAAATGGAGATATGTAAATACTTCTATCTCCTCTGTTGTTGGCCTGCAACACATTCATCATGCTTATGATGAAATTCAAACTCCTGATCTGAAGTTGCATCTTAAGGCCACAACTATTTTTGTTAAAGGAATTCACTCTGAACTTGATGAAATGAAGAAGTCTCATGCTGGTGTCAAAAAGAAAATAGATGGATTTTTGCTTCACACACCTAACTCAGCTGAAATCAAAAGTGTGAAAAATACCATCAAAGATGTTGTTAAATCTCAAGACAGCATGGCCTCTAGACTTTCTTTATTGGAAGACAAGGTTTCTTCTATAAGTGACAAACTGGATGCTCTGTTTTCTCTTCTTTCAAATACCGATGCCAAAAAGGGGGAGAAGATAGCTGCTACAAAATGTACACCATATTCTATTCAGACAAAGGACAAAGATATTGATGATAATGGTGATAAGAATAATCTAGTTACAGATGTTCAAATTGCTTCTACTGCTCAACAACTTCAACATTCCAAGAAGAATGATTCTTCAGGACAAAGGAAGTCTACTGGTGCTTATAAAGCCAAGCACAAGACTACTGTTGGTGCTCCTGAGGATGATGACATTACAATCTTAAATTTAGCAGAATTTAAAGGGATGTTCTTTCCTTATAGATATAAGGAAACAGGTGAAGAGATTGTCTTATACTACAAAGACAAAAAGTTTGAGCAAAAGAATGCTAGGAGTGCTCTTGGGTATATAACTGAAGAATTTCTTGATCTAACACCTGAAGAAGCAGTTGTGCAACAAAAGGAGCTTTTGGTTCAAATTGAAGCTGAAGCTAAGACTTCTAAAGGAAGAGGAAGAAGAGGAGGTAGATCTGCAAGAGCAAGAGGAAGAGGAAGAGGTGGAAGAACTTCTGAATCAAGGCAAGTGACTGCATTCAACTCTACTTTTCTGAATTTTCTATCCAGAGAAGGTTATGTTCCTGTACAAGGAAATGAAGAAAATAAATAAGTTCAGAAGCCAAAAGAGTTAATTGTACCAAGGAAGAAAAGATCAGCCACTAATATTGATCAAGCTGATACAGCAAATCAGAATGTAACTCCTGATGCAGACACAAATCCCGAGATAAAAGCAGATCCTGATGTTGTGAACTTGATAACTGATTTTAACTCTGATGAAAAAGTGATCAAAGCATTAAATGAGTCAGCTCTTTCTCTGGTAATCACTCCTCATATTTTAGAGGCTGATGAAAAAGAAAAGATTAATAGAAGGGAAGCTAATCA
This sequence comes from Apium graveolens, assembly GCF_009905375.1. NCBI lineage: Eukaryota > Viridiplantae > Streptophyta > Magnoliopsida > Apiales > Apiaceae > Apium > Apium graveolens. Next base: position 82,079,048 of record NC_133654.1, on the reverse strand, counting down.
AGCATGCAAAGAATATTTGCAGAGAGTTTTAAAATCAAAGAGGGAGCTATGGCATAAAGCAGAAGGAAAGACTGATGATATGTCTTCAAACTATGTTCCTCTCGGCAAGAAAAATAGAAGATGGAAAGACATTCATGTATTCAATTATTCTAAAGGGTTCAAGCATATTGAATTTATGTCAGCTGGGTTAAGAGATTCTATCTCAGAACAGGAAGATGTTGATAAGTCCATCAAGAAGCCTTCTTGGGTGGTATACAATGAAAAACTGAAACTTATCAAATCTCGAACCAGAGGAGGCATTGGTGATTCCAGCATGGAGATCTTAGAATCTGATCTGCTTGATACAAATACTCTGATAGAAAATCTTGGTTAAAGAATTTCTCCTTCACATCTTGAGAAAGTTGAAGCTGTGAAGATTGGTCATAGAAAGATAAATGATAATGATGTCAGAGAAGAGATTCTGTACTTTTTCATAGATGGTAAAATAAAAAGCTTTACATTGCAGCAACTCTTAATGAAGACTGTGACAAAATTGAAATACATTCACTATCTTCTTAGAGTTGAGAACAAAGTTACCAGAAACTGGTCTTCAATGATACTTGAAATGATCAGAAGAAGAGTCATGACAAAATATGATAAATACAATGGTGATTATGTTCCTAAGTACAGAACTTATATTGGTCAAGAAATGCAGATGAAAAAGGGAGCTGCAGTGCTACAAGTTTTTCTCAACAGTCCTCAGTTATCCTTCAGTCCCGATCATGAAGATGTCAGTTTAAGCTTCATGTTGATTGGTGATCTTGAGATAAGCAAAAGTTCAATTTCTAAGTTAAGATCAGCTATCGATCAGCTTGGAGAAGACACTGAAGAGAAGAGAGAGTTGAAGAAAAAGCTTGTTAAAGTCCTACGAGACAAGGAGGAAGAAAGATTAAAGAACTTTCTTGGAACAACTGTCAGTTATCTGAAGATACTGAAGTAAGCTTTACTCCTTGTACATTTTATAGATTGGTTTTGGCATCATTGAGAACGGAATTTATGCTTCATTGCATTAAGCATAAATTGGGGGAGTTTGTTACATATTGAATTCTGAATGATCAGAAGAAGCTCAGGATCAGGCTATTTGGATGTCATCAGGATCTGATGTACCGTCAGGATTTGGTATGTCATCAGGATTTGCATGACATCAGTATTTGAAGACAGTCAGCATTAGAGGATTTGTTCTGTTCCTTATAATGTGGAGCATATATCTATTACATCTGAGAGATAGGACTTTATCTGTTTAGTTTAAAATATGTATCAGTTTCAGTTAGTTTTTGATAATGCAAATCTTAGATTAATCTTTTGTAGTTGTGTAGTATATAAACACAGTTTAGGTCATCACTTAGTGTACATCACTCGAGGATCATTCGACCTAGCAGCTCTCAAGAATATCAGTATTTTTTGAGAGGATTTTGTAACAGTTTTTATCAGATATATAAAAAGCTGTTATATTTTATTACTTGTTTGAAACATTTATACAATTTTATCCAACCCCCTTAAACAATTGTATCTTTACTGGGCAACAAAACCCATTCTTATCAACCCTTACATTCGCATAAAACTCCCGAACAATGCTCATCAGGACTGCGATGGGCACTTCGCAAAAAGTTTTCCATTCCATCTCAGTAATCATCTCCAAGAGTTTTCCATCTCTCGTAGTGGGTAAGAAACCCCTCTCCTTCGTAATTGATTTGGACATCAATCGATTAAACTCAGCTTGTGCATCCGGAGAAGAAAATCTAACCACCGCTCCACCAGCACTCGTATCTGACGAGTGACTAGAGCTGCTACTCAACACGACTCTCGAACTTTTGGGTGACATAAGAATAATAGAGATTTGGTGTGTAAGTAGTGAATATGAGAAGTTGGGATTTTGAGAGAATAAGAAGATGTATGATAGAGATATATGTAGGATGTATATATATATATAGGGTAGAGATGGGTTTGGGTTATGATTTTATAGAAATAAGAATTCGGGTAGGATTAGGGTAGAAAAGGGTTAAAATTCGGTTGGGGTTGTTTTTGTATTTATTTTTTTCTGATTTTTTTTGCTTTTTTTTCTTTTCTCCAGAACCTCCGCGCGGCCGCCCCGCATACCCGCGTGGGCGCGCCAGCTTCCTGCCTACCGCGCGCAGCCACCCCGCTTCAGGCGCGGGTGCGCTGTGCTCCTGGAAAACTATTTTTTTTTTTGCTTTTTTTTCTTGCCCAACCTACTATACAAAAAACATGGTTTGCCTCCCACGAAGTGCTTGGTTTACGTCACTAGCTTGACTGAAATCACGGATTCAAATTGTTGAAAGAACGGCGCTCACCACCTCACGGTTTGCCGTATCTCCATAGTAATGCTTTAATCTCTGCCCATTCACCTTGAACACTTGATCCAGATGCATATCAAAAATCTCCACAGCTCCATGTGGAAACACAGTTTTTACTGTGAATGGCCCTGACCACCTCGACTTAAGTTTTCCCGGAAAAAGTCGGAGACGAGAGTTGTATAATAGAACCTTTGGACCGGTCACAAAAGACTTGCGCACTAATCTCCTATCATGCCATCTCTTGACTTTCTCCTTATACACTTTGTTATTCTCATACGCCTGTAGTCGAAACTCCTTGGGTTCATTTAGTTGAAGCATTATTTTCTCTCCAGCAGCTTCCAAATTAAGATTTAGCTTTTTCAAAGCCCAATATGCTTTATGCTCTAACTCTCCAGGAAAATGACACGCCTTCCCATACACCAACTGGAAAGAAGACATACCAAGAGGAGTCTTGAATGCTGTTCTATATGCCCAAACAGCTTCATCTACCTTTAAAGACCAATCTTTTCTTAATGGACTCACCACTTTCTCTAAGATACGTTTAATCTCCCGATTAGACACTTCAGCTTGCCCATTAGTTTGAGGACGGTAAGTTATGGAAATACGATGATTCAAGTGATACCTTTCCATTAATGCAGTGAACTTGCGATTGCAGAAATGTGTTCCCTCATCACTGATTATGACTCTTGCAGTATCGAAATGAGTGAATATCTGCTTATGAAGAAAGTTAATTACCACCTTAGCATCATTGGTCGGTAACACTTTAAGCTCGACCCATTTAAACACATAATCAACCGCTAGCAGAATATACTGATTATTGCAGGACGAGACAAATGGCCCCATAAAGTCGATTCCCCAAACATCGAAATTTCAACTTCGAGCATCACATTAAGAGGCATCTCGTCTCTCTTAGTTATATTACTAACTCGTTGACAGCGATCACATCTCGAAATGAACTGATGAGCATCCTTAAACAAAGTAGGCCAAAGAATTCTGCTTGAAGGATACGAGCAGTTGTCTTCTCTCCTCCATAATGTCCATCATACACGGTAGAATGACAGTCGTGCAATATTCCCTCTGTCTCACTATACGGAATGCATCGTCTGATAATTTGGTCAGCTCCCTGTCTAAACAAGAAAGGATCATCCCATCGATACCACTTCATATTATGTAGAAACTTCTTCCTTTGAGCATAGGAGAGATCTGGGGGTATGACATTACTCACCAGATAGTTCACAATATCTAAAAACCATGGTTCTTCTTCTTGAACGCCAAATAGTTGCTCATCGCGAAAAGATTCATTGATTAATGTCTTATCCTCCAAAGCCTTGCCTTGATCTTCCAAGCGTCATAGATGATCTGCTACTTGATTCTTTGTATCTTTTCTGTCCTTGATTTCTAGCTCGAATTCCTAAAGAGAATCCATCGAATCAAATGAGGTTTTGAATCTTTCTTCGAGACCAGATATCGAATAGCGGTGTAATCAGTGTAAACTGTCACCTTTTTCCCAAGCAAATAAGATCGAAACTTCTCGAACCCATAGACAATTGCCAGCAACTCCTTCTCTATAGTAGTGTTATTTAGCTGAGCACCATTAAGGGTCTTACTAGTATAGTAAACCACATGGAAAATGTTCTGCTTCCTCTGGCCAAGAACTGCTCAAACTGCATAGTCACTAGCATCACACATCAGCTCAAAGGGCTCATTCCAATCTGGTGCAGTAATCATAGGTATTGTAGTCAAACCCTTTTTCAAGCTCTCAAAAGCAGCTAGACGCTTCATCGAATTTGAAGGGAACGTCCTTTTTCAACAAATTACACAAAGGCTTAGAGATTTTGGAGAATTCTTTGATGAATCGCTGATAAATCCTGCATGACTAAGAAAATTGCAGACTCCTTTAACTGAGATTGGCGGAGGAAGTTTTTCAATGACCCCCACCTTGGCTTTATCCAACTCAAGACCCTTGTTAGATACCTTGTGCCCAAGAATGATACCCTGTTGCACCATGAATTGACATTTCTCCCAATTGAGCACCAGATTGGTCTCAACACATCGCTTCAGGACCAAACCAAGATTATGCAAGCATTCATAATAAAAAGTCCCGAACACGGAAAATTTATCCATGAAGACCTCCACATTAGTGCCAATCATGTTTGAGAAGATGGCCAACATGCATCTCTGAAAAGTAGCAGGCACACCACAAAGTCCGAAAGAGACTCGACAAAAAGTGAAAGTGCCAAATGGACAAGTAAATGTAGTATTTTCTTGATCTTCTGGAGTAATGCAAATATGATTATATCCCGAATATCCATCCAGAAGATAATAGTACTCATGACTAGCCAACCTGTCAAGCATCTAAACAATGAATGGAAGCGGGAAGTGATCCTTCCTGATGGCTTTATTCAGCTTTTGATAATCCATGCAAACTCCCCATCATGTGACTGTCCGAGTAGGGATGAGCTCATTCTTCTCATTAGATACAAATGTAATGGCTCATTTTTAGGCACACACTGTACCGGGCTTACCCACGAACTGTCAGAGATACGATAGATGATTCCCGCATCTAGCCATTTAAGAATTTATTTCTTCATAACCTCCTCCATGATAGGATTTAGCCTTCTTTGTTGCTCAATAGTTGGCTTGCTTCTTTCTTCAAGCAGAATTTTATGCATGCAATAAGAAGGGTTGATTCCCTTGATATCTGCTATAGTCCATCTAATTGCTGATTTAAAACCTCTAAAGATTCTCAAGAGCTTATCTTCATCACTTCCTGAAAGGTTATGTGCAATAATAACAGGGAAAGTAGATGCATCGCATAAAAATGTATACCTCAAGTAATCGGGCAGTGGTTTGAGGTCAAGTGTAGGAGCTTCTTCAATAGATGGCTTGAGACGCTTTGGAGAATTCTTCAGCTTTTCCAAACCAAGAGACTCGAATGGAAAGTCCAACTTCCTCTTCCATGGGAATGCATTCAAATACTGCATTTTCTCTTCCCCTTCTTTATCTTCACTATCAAACTCCCCGTTAAGGCTCTTTCTAAGGCGTCAGTCCTTAGCAAGTGATCAAGCTCCGAAGTCACTACGGAGTCGACCAACTTCACTTTAAAGCATTCCTCTTTATCAGTAGGAAATTTCATTGCATTGAAGATATTGAACGTGACATCCTGTCCTTGAACTCTCATGGTTAGTTCACCCTTTTGCACATCGATAAGAGTTCGGCCCGTAGCTAAGAATGGTCTCCCCAAGATAATAGAAATCTTCTTATCCTCCTCAAAGTCTAGAATGATAAAATCAGTAAGGAAGATGAGTTTATCCATATTAACCAAGAGATCCTCCACTACTCCTCGCGGATAAATGATGGAACGGTCATCCAGTCGCAAAGACATGTTCACAGGTTTAAGATCAGGTAGTCCAAGTTTCTTGAAAACGGACAAGGGCATCAGATTGATGCTAGCTCCCAAGTTACAGAAACATTTGCCGAATGACAGATTGCCAATGGTGCAAGGTATCGTGAAGCTTCCTGGATCTTTAAGCTTAGGTGGTAGTTTCTGTTGCAGCACAGCACTGCACTCTTCCGATAGAGAAACGGTTTCCAACTTCTCAAGGATTAGCTTCCGAGATAGAATATCTTTCATGAACTTAGCATAGCTCGACATCTGTTCTAGAGCTTCAGCAAAAGGTATGTTAATGTGCAACTTCTTGAAAACCTCCAAAAACTTGGCAAATTGCTTATCAAACTTCTGCTTTTGAAGTCTTTTAGGATATGACGAAGGTGGGTGGACCTATCTATCCCATGTATTACCCTCAAGAGGATCGCTTTCAACAGCTTTCTTCTTCGGTTCCACCTCGGCATTCTTCTGCACCAATTTTTCAGCTACAATCTCAATTTCTAGATTGTGTAAAGGTGCAGATGCACCTGCATTCTGAACAGAGTCTTCAGACTCTTTATCTTCCTGAATTTGGGGGCTCGTGACCTTTCCAGATCTCAAGGTGATTGCCTTCAGCTGCACCTTGACTCCCCTCTTTCCTGGATTAGCTTCAGTATCACTAGGAAGAGTTCATGGTTGACAGTTCAATACAGCATTGGCAATTTAACCTATTTGATTCTCCAGAGTATCGATAGAAACTGCTTGACTTTTGCACATAATTCTTAACTCCTCCAATTTAGATTTTTATTAGTAGTTTGACCGAAACTTTCATGCGGTTATTGTTAAAGTTGGAGTTGTTGTCTTAGTGCATACTATTGTTGAAAACCTGGAGGGTTGAATTGCTTTGAGCAAACTTCTAATAAGACTGTTGTACCGCATTCTGATTGTTGCTCCAGCTGAAGTTAGGATGGTTGCGGTTGTTAGGATGATAAGTGGAAGGAACTGGTTGATGCGACCTCTGAAAGTTGCTCACATACTGAGATGATTCACTAGATATAGCACACTGCTCTGTTTCGTGCGCACCTGCACAAAGCTCACATATACTAATGATCTGATTAACTCCGTAATTAGCCAAAGAATCCACTTTCGTTAACGCCTTTAGCTGAGCAGCTATAGCCATAGCTGTATCCACCTCCAAAATTCTTTCTACCATGCCTCGAGGTAGTCTCTGAGTTGGGTTCTGATATTCATTAGCAGCCATCAATTCAACTAGCTCATAAGCTTTATCATATCTCTTAGCCCATAAGGCTCCACCTGATGCTGCTTTGAGCATAGGTCTCGACTGTGCTCCCAACCCATTATGAAACCAATTGATAATCATCCAGTCAGGCATTCCATAACGAGGACACATCCTAAGCATCTCCATGTAGAGCTCCCAAGCCTCACAAAAAGATTCTCCCGATTGCTGCGCAAATTGAGTAAGAGCATTCCTGATTGCAGCTATCTTCGTCATAGGGAAGAATTTAGTAAGAAACTTATGAGCAAGATCCTCCCAAGTAGTGATAAAAACTGGTGGTAGAGAATGCAACCAACACTTAGCTTTATCCCTCAGAGAGAATGGGAAAAGCCTCAGCTTCACAGCATCTTCATAAACATTGTTGAACTTGAAAGTGTCACAGATCTCGATGAAATCTCTAATATGCATGTTGGGATCTTCCGTTGGAGAACCCCCAAACTAGACTGAATTCTGCACCATCTGAGTCATGCTAGACTTGATTTCAAAAGTATTATCCGCGATGGATGGTATGACAATGCTAGCCTAAATGTCATTGATCTTTGGTTGAGAATAATCCATCAAAGCTTTTGAATTTGCTACTGGTTCTCCCATTATAATGATGGCTTCTTCTTCAACTTTCTCAACTTTTTTAAAAACTTCTTCAACTACTTCAACTTTGTCCAGTGTTTCCTTACGAGATTGAGAACGTGTTCGCTTACACGCTCTCTAGAGTACCTGACACACAAACAAAGTAAACAAGTAAGTAAAATATCCGAGTCAGTGAACTTTAACAACCACTGATGTCAAGCATATAAACTAAATTTAACACCGAATTCCCCCGCAGCGGCGCCAAAAACTTGCTCGCTGTAATTCAAACGCGAAAATACACGCAAGCGTACGGGATCACAAGTAGCATAAGATATAATTCAAGTTCATTCCCACAGGGACTGGTTTAGGTTAAGTTCAGATTATGCACTTATGCAATAATGTATGATTATCACTTACTGCTACGATAAATAATAAATTGAGTTTTGATTTAACTAAGAGATTATACTAAATAGCATTAACTAAGAGAATTATGATTGAATTACTTATATGAGAATAAACATGGGATTCTAACTTCATTAAATACTTCATTCAAAGTTTATATCTTTTACCCTAGCATGCGATGATGATGAAATATACCCTACTATCAAACATCAATAATTAAGATAGAAGTTATTTGACACCAATTATGCTTAGTTCCTATATGTCTATAAAGAATGAAAACATAATGGTTTAAGAGCAAGTTATCTATCGTGATTACATAGGGTGAATAAGATGGTTAAAATTACCCACGAATTATGCATGTCAATTTATACATAAACCTATGCTAGCATGGAAAGTTCTAAACCTCTATATTCAATGTCGCTTCAATATAGATTAACAAACAATCTTAAATGTTAGCTACGCATTAAAGACGAATAAGCACAACCAAACTAGGAAATCATAAATCATCATACATAAAGGATTTAAAACAATTATCTATTGAAATCCATAGATAAATCCATTAGAACCCCATTCTAACGATTAGTTCATCATCGAACTCATCGTCACTCTGGGTTCCAATGAAAACATGATAATAAACAATATAAGAGTACTAGGGTTTAAAGAAAAAATCAAAAATAAGCATCCAAAGTATCAACTATATTGAAGAATACAAAAGTCTTCTTCTCCGTAGCCGTCTTGTGCTCTCTAGGTCTTCTCAATGCTCTCCATTGTCTCCTTGTTGTTAAAAACGAATTATTATAGGTTTATATAGCTTCTGGTGGATCCGGGCCTTCAAAATCATCAAATTCAAGTAGAAACAGGATTCTGGGCAAACAACCTAGCGCGGCCACCCCAGCCTCCGCGCGGGCGCGTGCAACTTCTGTCTCTCTGGCACGGCCGCCCCGCATTCCGCATGGGCGCTGGCTTCCTGAACTTGGACTTCATTTTCTTATTTCTTATGTATCTTCAGCTCCGTTTGTTAGAATTTGGCGATCTAATAGTCCACACGAAGCTATCGAGATGCTCTTCAACATGAGAATGACCTCGGCCTCAGAATATGACCTCTTTTTATAATATTTCCTTAAAAAGCTCATTTATTCATCCAACAAATGACTGTAATGCAAAAACACAAAAATACATCAAAAATACCAATAACTTGAATTCAAAACACCAAGTTAAACCTGTAATAAAGCATTCCAAGTAGATATAAAATCCACTTATCATCCCCCTCTATAGTATCTATCTATATTGGACTAACATGAACTATTTCGAGCTAATGAGATTTGATTCGATAGTATTGTCAAAAGAATCAGAAAGTATGATCATCTAAGACAGCCTTCATGAATCCATGTGGTTGTAATTAAAGGTAAAATAAAATTAAACCTGAAATCACTCTGTTACTCATCATTAAATTCTCTGATATTATACTTCGGATATTTGTGATCATCAACCTTCGGTGGTTTTAAGAACTGACTTTGAGCCTATTAAACCCAATAGGTTCTAACCTAAGTAATTATAACCAAACACTTCTCAAACAAGCATCCATTTACCTGGCCCTGATGTATTCACCATATTTTGCTCTGATTCATCTAATTTTCTTGAAATATCAACTTTTTGGTCAACCAAAATTACCACTTGGTATTGGAGTTGTGTTGAGAACGAGGGAGATAGTTCCAAATAGCACCACGTAAGGAAAGAAAGTTCGACCCTACGGCTCTGTCTCTCATAAAGTATTAGAGTATCTATAATTTGAGACATCTGTAAGCCTATCTGTATTCTCTTAAAAGAATACAGATCTGAAAACACATATAAACTATTACTAGGTGTATTCTCCCAACAGAATGTTATCTATTGAAATTCGCCTATCAGCCAGGGTATTTGAATTAGAGTCACTACCCCTTGATTTAAATATTTCTTATGCACACGTGAACTTCACACACAAGGAATGTATTGACGTATCAATTATTGTTAAACTATATCAAGGTCAATAATAATGGTTGGATCGTGGACAATATTTCTGTTTCTGTTTATTATCTCTGATTTTAAATTTGGGTTCATATTCCAAGATCTTTATCTCTGATAAGTCTTCATAGACTTTAGAAGAAATCTTTGATCCCTGATGGCATATCATTGATCATTTATGATCTTCCCAGAATTTAAATCTGGAAATGATTTTGACTTTTTCAAAATTGTAACTTATAAATGAGGACTCGGATATTATCTGACGAGTTTATAAGGTATATTTCTTCATGGAAATTGAGGGATATCAAAAATTCTACCACTCAAAAGAATCATAATTTTCCCTCTCAGAAGGAACATTTCTGAATCTCTTGACTAAGAGTTTCCATCCTTCAAGGTGGATGACAACTTTTCTATGAAAAGGATTTTCTTGCAGGTACATTTGGATGTTTGAAGCTTTGAGTGAATGACACACTGTGAGACTGAGTGACAAACACTTGAGTGTAGAATGTAGTGAAACACAATGTGAGATCACTAAACAGAAATCACACATTTGTACTGTAAGGAAATGATTACCAAAAATAATCTCTCACTTGGTTGTGTGATCCTAAGGTTCTACTCTGAGATATTTTGAAGGATTACTTAACTAAGAGAGAGAGATTATTAAAATGTATAGAGCTTTAACAGAAGACTAGTCTTTCTTATAATAAGAAAGAGATTTTCCAACTTTATTGCACTAAGGAGGAGGTTCTTTATCTAGGGGAGATTATTGGTTCTGAATTCCAAAAATGTTTTTTATGTGCTATATGGGAATATCTGAAGATTGAAGACAAAATTTGAAAGACGTATCTATTTACAACTTTACATAAAGGAGAGACAAATTTGTTCTCTGCTGAAGTTGAAGGATTATAGAAGATGCAGAAGGTATAAGATATTATTATTTCCAAGTCCAGAGATGAATGTTGAAAGCTGATTGAAGACTCATGTGTATGGTTAGGTGAGTTATCCTCTAAATTGTGGCTTCTCCATTATTATTTGACTGTCAGGTGTAACGGTTAAATAGGGGGAGACTGTTGAGCAAGATTGAAGTTGTATATATAACTCAACAATGTTAGTTTGGATAACTCAACATGGAACAAAGGACTTGAAATAATCTAGTTCCACTAAAATCAGTACAAATTATTTATTGGGCATATACATGATGATTTTGGTAGCTGCAGTAAAGAAGACGTCAACAGAGATCCGTATGAAGTTCATTAATATATTCAGGCAATAAAGGAATAAGGTTGAAGTCATTCGAAGCAATAATCAGGATTAGTGTGAAGACCTCAAGGATCCTATGTAAAGTTGATTGTATGTGGTATAAGAGTTAAAAATGATTTGAGAAGATTATAGTATGAGGGTCTAAGAGTAGAACTAGTCACCTGTGAATCAAACCATTGCACTTGGTGTCAGTAATTCGTGAAAGGGAACTAAGTACTATCATTAGGAAGATTGTTAAGTGAGGATTTGTATGTGGATATGCAGGTTATATGGTTTATACGAAGACTCAAGAGAGAAGACTTGAAGATAGAACAACTTAAGGACTACAATCACTAGACCAAAAATAGCCTTCTGTAACCAAAAAAAATGTTACAATAGGGCCCCTAAATTTTTACCACAGGCCAAAAATAGCCTAAGGTAACATAAAATTTATGTTAGTTTTTTCGCTGATACCTTAAGGTACCTGAGGTAACATATGATTCACCTACTATAACATGCATGTTTATGTTACCCTATACCCCTAAGGTAACATAAAACATGTCTATTGTATCCTAAATATATGTTACCTTAGAGTGGCACAAAGTTTTTAAAAAAGTGGGACCCAATATGGGGCCCCCACTGTGCTGACATGGCATGCCGACACGAAATTTGTGGGGCCCACGGTACTGATGTGGCTTGCATCCTATATACTGATGTGGCACGTGGGCCCACAGTGGTGATGTGGCATGTGGGGCCCATTTTTTTACTTGTATATTTTTAGTACATATGGTAACACTTTAGTAGCTAATGTAAACACTTTGAAAAGCTATTTTAACATTTGTACATAGGCTATTGTAACAATTAAACATCCTATTATAACACTTAAACACAGAAAAATGAAAATATTGATACTGAAATGTAACAATCCCAAATTATTATTACATACCACAATGTACTGCACCCAAACCAACTCAAACTACTTAACTAAACCATTAAAAATCTAAAGCTACGACAACTACAATGTGTAACATAAAATTATTGGCTTTTTGTATGGCAACATGGGAAAAGGGGCAAAACGCACAATTGTGATTTCATTTGCATTGCTTCCTGCAGATTGATTTTTGTTGGCCATAGTTCCTCATCTGCATTTTATATAAAAAAATAAACAACAATTAATATCCTTAGCTATGTCTTTAAATAAATAAGATGAACAAATCTTACATTGTTTGTAATTATTTCTAACTAAAGTCATTATTTTTAAAATCTTACATTATTTGTAATTATTTCTATAAAGAAGTTAATAATTATTTTCATTGTTTGTGTTCGATTTCTCACTTAAGGGTAGCAAATATTTTAGCCAAGTATCAGAATCTGTCTATTAAGTTATTAGGTTTAGCATAGTATCAGAATCTGGCTATCAATGTCTTTTGTACCATAATCAGGGGCTATGTTTAATTCTACTGAAAAGATAAATAAATCAAACCACAAATTATGAAAAAATACCTGAGAAGCTGCAATAATCATCAGAGGATCCTAAAAGGTATGACAGTACAAGTTCTTCGGCATGCACTCTTGTGCCTGCAATAAACAAATTGTTTGACATAAAGTACTATCAAATTATAGGAAGAAAAAAAGTGAGCTGGATCGATTATCAAAAATTTAGCCAATGCGCGTGCAATGACTACCACATCTTGTAGATTCATACCACAAATGAAATACATAGACATCATGACAATCAAGACATAGTATTTTAACTTATATACAAAATAGTAAATTTATTCAATTTGCTAAATAATTTCAACGTATAATTTTTTACAGAAATTAAAAGTTATTAATAATTAAAGAACTGTTTTTAGCAATTATTGTAATAAATCAAATTTTTGAGACCTTGTAAAATGTTTAATGAATAGTAACCTTGACGTTCGGGGAAAACGTTTTAGCTCACACAATGTAATGCATGATAAAATGAGTTTCGGAGTTGATATTATGATTATAAGTACCAAATGAATGTATGTAAACGCTATTAGTTTTCGAAGAAAACGAACTTTGAAAAATGACCATATTTACGAATCATCGAGGATTACGGGAATCATAATATAATTACAAAACTAAAACCCTATGGATTTATATCCAAGTATGAAAATTCAAAACATAAGGAATAAATACGAAAGGAATTACGTCGCGAACCATTTACGAGAAAGTATTTCGAAAATGTTTAAGCGACCGAGCAAACGCGTAAATGATTAAATAAACGTAACGCACTAACTAACCATGGTAAGAAAGTAACCATGATTATTTATGATCTAAGGTGTAGGATGATCAACCAAGGCTATCAAATAGTAAGCTAAAGAGCTAAACAAGTGGCTTAGCTTCTAAACTAGGAAGCTAGTTGGATTTGTCCCCAAGATTTGCAACAAGAATAAAATCCTAGGATCTAAATTAGAGAATATCAATCAAACAAAAAGATATCACACCCTTATTTCCAAGAAACAACCAAGGAAGCAAGCATAAAAACACTTCTTCTCTCTCTAAACCTCCCATTCGGCTATTTCTTCAAAAACGAAGAATTCAAAATAAAAACTTCAAGCTCTAGCCATGGATAAATCCTCCCATTAATTCTCAAGCTTCCTAACAACCAAAATAAGGTAAGATAAATCTTTGAGCTCTTTTTATCAAGGTTTGATGGGTGAAATAAAATCAAGAAAGTTGATAATGAATAGTATGAATAGTAAGTCTTCTTTGGTTTCTTGATTTTGATGGTTGTTTTAGGTTCCAAAAACCATACTAAGCACTCCCAAGACTTCACCATCATCAAGAACATATCTTAAGCTCTCAAGAGAGGTAAAAATCTTTGACCCAACTTTATTTTAGATTTAAGTTCAAGATCCTTTTAGTATGTAGTTGTAAACATAGTTTTGGTGGGAATATTGTTGTGATCTTGATGTTTAGCTTAGTAGATTTAAGGTTGATTGTTGTTGTATCAAGAACATAATGTTATTGAGAGGAGTTAGTGTTTTGATGATTATATGTTGGTTGTTGGTAGTAGTATAATGATTTAAAGCATAAACGAAACTCCGATTGTAACCGTAATCTCGTTAAAACGAACAAAACGTAACTTTAAGTTTCTGCAGAAAGTCCCGATGATGTAAATTGTAGTTTCTGGAAAAATAACCATTGATTATAATATAAAATGTTATAAGAATCGTTTAGGAGCTTGAATCGCTTGATTCCGATTAACGGATCAAAAGTTATGGTCGTTTTCCTAAAAGTGATTTACGTGACAAAAACTGCTACGAATTACGAACTTTGAAAATATAAAGGATCGACTTATAAAGGTTCATAAATCATGAAATTTTTACAGAGAGTAGAATATTGAGTTTCCTAACTTTCATAAAAATTTCAAGTGAGAATAATGATTTTTAAATTTTATAAAAATATCGGAGCCGAGACCGCGCGATTAGAAACTGTAGAATCCATAAGCGAAGCCGACGACAAAAATGAGAATGGACTTACGATGCTTTGAAAAAGGAAGAGACCATAATGAGAATAAGGACTCAAAGAAATAATACGGGTAATATAAGTTGAGAGGGTGCATAATAAGTGGCGCATGAGTGCGAGTCGCCGTAAATTAGAACGGGGCCTAACGAAATGAATTGTGTTTATGATTATAGATTTCCAAGCGGAACCTAGAGCATCCTCCACCTCGAGATACCCAAGCAAGTTTACGAACCCAACTCCATTTACTGTTATGTTGTGAAAGGATTGTTTTATTATCATTGCATAAATACCATGTTTGCCATGATATGTAGTAATTGAATTTTCGCATAATGTAGCGATGTTGTACGATAAGTATATATCGTAAAATATTTAATTCCGCTTTAAGAGTGACGTATAATTATAAGACCGAGAGTCAGTCGGGATTTTAAGATGAAAACCCGGGAATCATTCCGGTGATATTATTAGGACAATTAAAAGTCCATAGTAGTACGATTTGAAGGACTCAACATCCACTTACGAAATATTAAATACCTCAAACTTTTATTAAAACAATTTCCAAAGATCGTATTACCTCAACTATACTTTATCGTTTGATTAAGAAATATTTATTAACTATTTACTTATCATGGAGGAAGTATTCTCCAGTAAATAATTATTTCAAACTCGATTAAATGTAAAAGATTATTATATTACACAAACATAAATTAGTTGAGAAATATTATTTAAATATTCTTTTCAAGTAAACTCATTCGAGGTTTAATTATTTATCGATTAATATTTAATTATTTATTATTTATTAAAGGTTTATTTACGATTTAAAAATCATAAAACCTGATGTAAAATACTTTCTGATTTTCGGAAAAACATTCAAATAATTTCAGATCGTCGGAGAATATTATCTCGACTTATTTTAAATATTTTGAATATAGCTTCAAAAAGAACTCCCCCTTATTTACTTATCTGTTGACAACGGTCAACTCATATCCTTAGTACTTCCTCCGAAAACTTTCGGAAGTACATATATATATATATATATATATATATATCTGAGGTAAAGTTGTACCTATCAACAAGCAAAACACTTGGGGAACTTCGATATAGTTCGATGATTCCAAGTATATGATAGGATTTCCTAAAGGACAAGGGAGGGGTAGGATCTAAGTACTTCGTGCATTGGATAGACTACCGGTACCGTAGGAGACAGTACTATACGTACCTAAGGACCTGCGAAGTGTGTGTATTCCCGATTTGAGGATACATAGCCCGTATGCGGCAAGGGTGATAACCGGGATACGAAGGTGTCGTCCTTCTACTAGTAGAAAAGGTTACTATTATCGTAGTACGACTGATCATCGTATGTGGTGGCTCCAACGAGTGTCCTATTCTTCTAATTGGAATTGTGATGCAATACTGTAACCCAAGCCTTGGTGCTGGGTTTACTATTAAGGTATTCGCAGGATAATAAAATCCACTTAAGAATTGTTTTCATAAGAAGGTATGTATCGCCAAGGAAAACTATTTTCGAATAAAACATAATTACCATATAAGATGTTTTACTTAAGTTTATTATACAGTCATTTTCATATTGTACATTATTATGCTGGGCATCATAGCTCACACTTATTTTCTTAAATTGACACAACACAACAGTGAATCAAGATGCCTACCATGAGAACCACAGCCAGGAAACGGGTAGGAAATGGCCAACTGTTCTGTAGGTTGTTTGGTGTTGTACCACAGGTAGTCCCAATAAGCTGGATTTGTTTCCAGTTGTTTTTAGTTTGGCTTATTTATAAGTACGATTTATGTAAGGTAATAATTAAGAAACGTATATTTTACCGAGAAACTAGCCTTACTTAAAGGTTACTCCCCGGTAAGACTTAATTACTTTTGGCTTGTAATAATTATCATTTTGTGGTTTGATTTACTCTAGTAATGAATGGTTCGTTTCCAAGACTATAACCTGTAAGTGTGTGTATGTGTGATAAGTGTGGGGTCCTAAAATGTGAGTATTTTAAATATTGTGATGTGAGGTATGTGGTTTATAATGGTTTAGATGGCGTGGCCTCCGAGATTCCTGACCCCGAATTTTGGGGCGCCACATATATGGTATCAGAGCCTTAGGTTATCAAATCTTGGAAATGATAGGATATAAAATACGTAGACATAAGAATAATAAATAATCAATTAGAGCTCAAGTCGAGTTCGTCGTCAGGCTACACGGGTAGTCTTGACAGTTTTACCCTTAAGGGAATTCCGACTCTAAGTTAGTAATACCTTGCCTATTGTGTCAGGTACCAGTGCAGCCTATGAGAGAGGTTGACTCTGTTGATGATGTTATGGTTCCTGAGCGTGACCCTACTCCCGAGCAGGAGGACCCACCCATTGATGACTCAGACAATGACCCTACTGAGGATGCCCCCGAGGAGGAGAGTGACCTTCCTGTCCCCATAGCTGATGACGTTGAGATGCCCCGGGGAGATGACTTAGGATGGAGGGATGTAGAGATGTACCCTCTCCCGATCATTCGCTTTCCTACACCACACCCAGGGATGCAGAGCCCTTTACCCTATACTGATGATGATGAGAAGGATGGGATAGATGCACAGATCTACGAGGCTTATGACATATCCTCTAGAGACCCAGACTCACCTCTACCACCCCCGACGACCATACATGTGGTTGTACATGACTAGATGGTGGCTCAGCTTAACGCTGAAATCATTGCGGCATCTGCCCACATTATGGAGTTACGCTAGGCACTGACAGCTGAGAGAGCCATCAGACTAGGATACCCAGGGGACTTCAGAGCTGCTTCCCCAGCCATAGCCCGCAGAGAGATTAATGGGATCGACATCCGTACTCGGGTTCAGATGAGGATGACGGCGATTGGAGGATACATCTCGGTATTTGACGCAGAGCTGATATTGGCAGGAGTGATGAGGAGGTTGCGTGACCTTATGCGCAGTGACAGTGACTGAGGGACTAGTGACTAATTATGGACCTTGAAGAAGGCTGGGTGACTTATCACCAATTTTGATAGGATAGCTAGTAGTAGATAGTGTTCCTAGCCCTTCAGGGTATACGGCTTATGTATTTGCATTTCAGTATTCAGGACAAGTAATGATGTATTATAATCAGACCGTGTATGAACTCGGTTAGTTGTTTTGTCCCCAAGATATAATTGGGAGACCCTATGGTATATATATCTAGCAGTTATTTAGAAATGGATTTCCATATTATTGCACCTAATAAAAAAATGCTAGATAATAGATGACATGCTTACATATGAATAAATTAATCCAACTATAAATAATTGTAACTATATTGACAAATTTTCATTATCCGAACAATGCCACCCCGTAGAAGAGAAACCTGGACACAGCCCGCAGAATCTGTTAACCAACAACGGAATGAACCTGACCCTGTAGTGAATGAAGAAAGTGAAGAGGACCTAGACTATAATGAATATGATGAGGAAGAATATGTAGAAGAAGAGGCTGAGGATTCCCATCAGGGAGGGAACCCCATGAATGAGTTTATGGAACTTTTAAGAGCAAATCTGAACCAACAGCCCATTCCACCACAGCCGCATGTTGCCCAACAGACTGCAGCCACTGCCTTCAGGGGATTCAAATCTCTCAAACACCAAGAGTTTCTAGGATCTGCCAACCCCGTTGAAGCACGGGCCTGCCTCAAAGAGATAGAAAAGTCCTTCGAGATACTAGGTGTAGAGGAACGACACAAGACCATTTTCGCTTCTTACATGCTGAAGGGAGAAGCTAATTACTGGTGGGAGTCCAAACAAAACCTAGAGACTGATGCTATGATTCCATGGGATAGGTTTACCCAACTGTTCTTAGAAAAGTATTTCCCTAGATTATGGAGACCCAGATGGAGATTAAGTTTCTGGAGTTGAAATAGGATAAGATGACTGTGGCGGAGTATGAGGCCAAGTTTACTAAGCTGTCAAGATTTGTTCCTGAGTTTGTGAATACCGAAGAGAAGAAAGCGTGAAGGTTTCAGCTTGGTCTGAAACAATGGATCCAAAACCGAGTGGCGGTACTAGAGCTGACAGATTATGTCGCCTTAGTGCAGAAAGCCTCGATTGTTGAAGCTGGCAGTGAGCAGAGTGTGAAGGAAAAGGAAAATAGGAAGAGGAAGATAGGAAGCCAAGGTAGAGGAGGAGTAGGAACAGGGAACAGGAGCCTTCCAAGCAGGTTCGTCAGGGGAGTGGTGTCCCAACCTGCACGAGGCCCCGGATTCAGAAAGGCCCCAAGTGAGAATGTTGCCCAGGGCGGCGGACAATCTAGGGAAACATTTCATAGCCAACCCCGTGCCCCAATACCCAAATGTTAGACATGTGGAAAAAGACACCTTGGAGTGTGCACCTAGGCGAGAGCCCCTCTGAAATGTTACAGGTGCGACCAACCCAGACACCTTGCCAACAACTGTCCTCAATACAACAAGATATGTTTCCAATGTGGAAAAATAGGGCATATGAGGAAGGATTTCCCGACATTGAAGCCCCCAGCCTCAGGAATGAGCAGAGCTGCTAGGACCTTTAACATGACCGTTCAGGATGCTGTCTGAAATACTGACGTAATAGCAGGTACCCTTCTGTTAAATTCTGAACAAGCAAATGCCCTATTTGATTCTAGAGCAACCAAGTCATTTATATATCAAGATTTTTCTAAAAAGTTAAAACTTAACGCCGTACCCTTACGTGAGATATTACAAGTGGAAATAGCAAACAAAGAAATAATTCATGTGAATCAAGTACAACCTAAGTGCAAGTTGAAATTAGAAGGGAAGGTCTTCGAGGTTGACCTAATCCCATTTGCGTTAGGAGAATTTGATATAATCTTAGGAATTGATTGGCTATCCGTTAATTGAGCGAAAATAGATTGTGAGCGGAAGAGGGTAAAGATAAGAGTGCAAAATGGAAAAAAAGTAGTGTTTAGAGGTCAATGACAGAACCAGAAATTTCTGACCATGCTACAGGTAAAAAGATTGTTAAGGAAAGGTAATGAGGCCTATTTGACTTATGTGGTAGATACCAAGAAGGAAGTTCCTAATATACAGGACATACCCATAGTGAATGAATTCGAGGATATGTTTCCAGAGAACTTACCAGGGTTGCCACCCGACAGAGAAATAGAGTTCGTTATAGAATTAGCACCGGAAACGACATCAGTATCCAAGGCCCCCTATAGGATAGCCCCAGTTGAGATGAAGGAACTAGCTTCTCAACTGCAAGAATTATTAGATAATGGAATGATAAGACCCAGTGTGTCGCCATGGGGAGCGCCAGTACTGTTCGTAAAGAAAAAGGATGGTAGTATGAGATTATGCATAGACTATCGAGAATTGAATAAGCTGACTATTAAGAATAGGTACCCTCTCCCTAGGATTGATGACCTATTCGACCAACTCAAGGGAGCTGTACATTTTTCCAAAATATATTTGAGGACAGGATATCACCGGTTGAAAATCAAACCTGAGGATATACCGAAGACTGCTTTTCGCAATAGGTATGGAAACTATGAGTTCTTAGTCATATCATTTGGGCTAACCAATGCACCCACAACCTATATGGATTTGATGAACAGAGTGTTCAAAAGGTACCTAGATATATGTGTGATAGTTTTTATAGATGATATTCTAATCTACTCAAAGACAGAGCAAGAACATGCAGAACATTTGTGGATAGTCTTAGAAATCATGAGGAATGAGAAATTATATGCAAAGTTCTTGAAATGCGAGTTTTGGTTAAGGGAAGTACAGTTCTTAGGACATGTGGTGAGTAGAATAGGAGTTTTAGTTGACCCCGCCAAAATAGAGGCGGTATCCAACTGGGAAAGACCAACTACCCCAACTAAGGTTAGGGTTTTGTAGGTTTAGCAGGGTATTACCGGAGGTTCGTGCAAGACTTTGCTAAGATAGCCGGTCCACTGACTAGATTTACCCAGAAGATAGAAAAGTTTGTATGGACAGAGAAATGTGACGAAAGCTTTCAGGAACTGAAAAGGAGGCTGGTGTCAGCACCAGTGCTCGTTCTTCCCGATGGAAAGGGAGAGTTTGTGATATTTAGTGACGCATCGCTTAAAGAATTAGGATGTGTGCTTATGCAGCACGGCAAAGTTATAGCGTATGCCTCTCGACAATTGAAGGAGTATGAGAGCAGATACCCGACGCATGATCAAGAATTAGCAGCCATAGTGTTTTCCCTGAAGATTTGGAGACACTACCTATATGGTGAGAAATGTGAGATTTACACAGACCATAAGAGCCTCAAATATATTTTTACTCAGAAGGAACTGAACATGAGACAAAGGAGATGGTTAGAGTTGATTAAGGACTACGACTGTAAAATTTTGTATCACCCGCGTAAAGCCAATGTGGTGGCTGACGCCCTTAGTAGGAAGGAAAGACTCAAAATGATAATGACATCTGAGGAATTAATTAAAGAATTTGAGAAGATGGAAATTGATGTGAGGACGACCGGTAAAGGAACAAAAGGATTATTTGAGATCAAGCTAGTGTCGGAACTGACTGAAAAGATACTAGTATGTCAGGATAAGAAGATGAGTGAAGAAAGAGGAACATTGACCGATGAAGAAGTGAGATGCGAGAATGACGAGAGAGGGATCATGAGGTATGCTTCCCGAATTTGGATTCCCAATGTGTAAGAGTTAAAGGATGAGCTGCTACAAAGGGCACAGCTCCAGATATTCAATCCACCCAGTAAGTACGAAGATGTACCGTGACCTTAAGAAATATTATTGGTGGCCCAACATGAAGAGAGAAGTAGCAGAGTGGGTCAGCAAGTGCTTGACATGCTAGGGAGTGAAGGCTGAACATCAGCGACCCAGTGGACTATTACGGCCCCTCGAAATTCCGGAATAGAAATGGGAGCATATAGCCATGGATTTTGTGACAGGCCTGCCAAGGACAAAGACCAATCACGCCGCCATATGGGTTATCATAGATAGATTGACCAAGTCCGCACACTTCCTACCAATCAATGAAAGGTACACTGTAGAAAAGCTAGTGGATATTTACTTGAAGGAAATTATAGTGAGACACGGCGTCCCTGTTGCCATAGTATCAAATCGAGACCCAAGGTTTAATTCCCAATTTTGGAGAAGCTTCTAGGAATGTGTAGGCACCAGACTAAACATGAGTACCGCTTACCACCCCCAGACTGATAGACAAAGCGAAAGGACTATTCAGACCCTAGAAGATATGCTACGAGTGTGTGCCATTGATTTTAAAGGAAATTGGAATGACCACTTACCCCTGATCGAATTTGCTTACAACAACAACTATCACGCTAGCATAGAAATGCCTCCGTATGAAGCTCTTTATGGAAGGAGATGTCGCTCTCCCCTATGTTGGGATGAAGATGGAGAACACAAGATAATAGGGCCAGAGTTAGTCCAACAGACCAGGGAAATTGTGGAACTCATCAGGAAAAGACTGGTAGCAGCTCAGGACAGACAAAAGAAGTACGCCGACCAGACCAGGAAGGATAGGGAATATGAAGTAGGATATTCAATGTTATTGAAGGTATCTCCGTGGAAAGGAGTGATGAGATTTGGGAAGAAAGGGAAGCTGAGTCCCAGATTTATAGGACCCTTTGAAATTTTGAGGAGAATAGGACCTCTAGCTTACGAGCTCGCCTTGCCCCCTAATCTGCAATAAGTCCACAACGTGTTCCATGTGTCCATGTTAAGGAAGTACCATGCAGATGCAGACACGTAATAGAATACGAGCAGGTAGATTTATAACCAGACCTGACCTACATCGAGCAGCCAGTAAGGATAATGGACCAAAAAGAACAAGTGCTGAGGAACAAGACTATGAAGCTGGTTAGAATCTTGTAGAGGAATCAAAATGTCGAGGAGTCAACTTGGGAACTTGAAGACGCAATGAAGAATAGATATCCCCACTTATTTTCTAATTGATTCCGGGACGGAATCCATGTTAAAGGGGAAGACTGTAATAACTCAAATTTTTGAGACCTTGTAAAATGTTTAATAAATAGTAACCCTGACGGAGGGGGGAAATTTTTTACCCTACACTATGTAGTGCATGAGAAAATGAGTTTCAGAGTTGATATTATGATTATACGTACCAAATGAGTGTATGTAAACACTATTAGTTTGCGAAGAAAATGAACTTTGAAAAACGACCATATTTACGAATCATCGAGGATTACGGGAATCACAATATAATTACAAAACTTAAACCCTACGGATTTATATCCAAGTATGATAATTCAAAACATAAGGAATAAATACGAAAGGAATTACGTCGCGAACCATTTACGAGAAAGTATTTTGAAAATGTTTAAGCGACCGAGCGAACGCGTAAACGATTAAATAAACGTAACGCACTAACTAACCATGATAAGAAATTAACCATGGTTACTTTATCAAATAGTGAGCTAAGGTGTAGGATGATCAACCAAGCCTATCAAATAGTAAGCTAAAGAGTTAAATAAGTGGCTTAGCTTGTAAACTAGGAAGCTAGTTGGATTTGTCCCCAAGATAGAATAAAATCCTAGGATCTAAACTAGAGAATATCAATCAAATAAAAAGATATCACAACCTCATTTCCAAGAAGCAACCAAGGAAGCAAGTATAAAAACACTTCTTCTCTCTCTAAACCTCCCATTCGGCTATTTCTTCAAAAACCAAGAATTCAAAATCAAAACTTCAAGCTCTTGCCATGGATAAATCCTCCCATTAATTCTCAAGCTTCCTAACAACCAAACTAAGGTAAGATAAATTTTTGAGCTCTTTTTATCAAGGTTTGATGGGTGAAATAAAATCAAGAAAGTTGATAATGAATAGTATGAATAGTAACTCTCCTTTGGTTTCTTGATTTTGATGGTTGTTTTAGATTCCAAAAACAATACTAAGCACTCCCAAGACTTCACCATCATCAAGAACACATCTCAAGATCTCAATAAAGGTAAAAATATTTGACCCAACTTTATTTAAGATTTAAGTTTAAGATCCTTTTAGTATGTAGTTGTAAACATAGTTTTGGTGGGAGTATTGTTGTAATCTTGATGTTTAGCTAAGTAGAGTTAAGGTTGATTGTTGTTGCCTCAAGAACATGATGTTCTTGAGAGGAGTTAGTGTGTTGATGATGATATGTTGGTGGTTGGTGGTAGTATAATGATTTAAGGCATAAATGAAACTCCGATCGTAACCGTAATCTCGTTAAAACGAACAAAACATAACTTTAAGTTTTTGCAGAAAGTCCCGAGGATGTAAACTATAGTTTCTTGAAAAATAATCCTTGATTATGATAAAAAAATTTATAAGGATCGTTTAGACGCTTGAATCTCTTGATTTCGATTTACGGATCAAAAGTTATGACCGTTTTACTAAAAGTGATTTACGTTACAAAAACTGCTACGAATTACGAACTTTGAAAATATTAAGGATCAACTTAATAAGGTTCATAAAATCATGAATTTTTACAGAGAGTAGCATATTGAGTTTCCTAACTTCCATAAATTTCAAATGAGAATAATGAATTTTCAATTTTATAAAAATATCGGAGTCGAGACCGCGCGATTAGAAACCGTAGAATCCATAAGCGGAGTCGACGACAAAAATGAGAATGGACTTTAGATGATTTGAAAAAGGAAGAGACCATAATGAGAATAAGGACTCAAAGAAATAATAAGGGTAATATAAGTTGAGAGGGTGCATAATAAGTAGTGCTTGAGTGTGAGTCGCCGTAAATTAGAACGGGACCTAACGAAACAAATTGTGTTTATGATTATAGATTTCCAAGCGGAACCTAGAGCATCCTCCACCTCGAGATACCCAGGAAATTTTATGAACCCAACTCCATTTACTGTTATGTTGTAAAAGGATTGTTTAATTATCATTGCATAAATACCATGCTTGTCATGATACGTAGTAATTGAATTTTCGCATAACGTAGCGATGTTATACGATAAGTATATATCGTAAAATATTTAATTCCGCTTTAAGCGTGACGTATAATTATAAGACCGAGAGTCGGTCGGGATTTTAAGATGAAAACTCGGGAATCATTCCGGTGATATTATTAGGACAATTAAAATTCCATAGTAGTACGATTTGAAGGACTTAACATCCACTTACGAAATATTAAATACCTCGAACTTTTATTAAAACGATTTTTAAAGATCGTATTACCTCAACTATACTTTATCGTTCGATTAAAAAATATTTATTAACTATTTACTTATCATAGAGGAAGGATTCTTCACTGAATAATTATTTCAAACTCGATTAAATGTAAAAGATTATTATATTACGTAACCACAAATTAGTTGAGGAATATTATTTAAATATTCTTTTCAAGTAAACTAATTCGAGGTTTAATTATTTATCGATTAATATTTAATTATTTATTATTTATTAAAGGGTTTATTTACGATTTAAAATTCATAAAACCTGATGTAAAATACTTTCTGGTTTTTGGAAAACCATTCGAATAATTTCAGATCGTCGGAGAATATTATCTCGACTTATTTTTAAATATTTTGAATATAGCTTCAAAAGGAACTCCCCCTTATTTACTTATCTGTTGACAACGGTCGACTCACATCCTTAGTACTTCCTCCGAAAACTTTCAATAGTACATATATATATCTGAGATAAAGTTGTGCCTATCAACAAGCAAAATGCTTGGGGAACTTTGATATAGTTCAATGATTCCAAGTATATGATAGGATTTCCTAAAGGACAAGGGAGGGGTAGGATCCAAGTACTTCGTGTATTGGATAGACTACCGGTACCGTAGGAGACGGTACTATACGTACCTAAGGACCTGCGAAGTGTGTGTATACCCGAAATGAGGACACATAGCCCGTATGCTGCAAGGGTGATAACCGGGATACGAAGGTGGCGTCCTTCTACTAGTAGAAAAGGTTACTATTATCGTAGTATGACTGATCATCATATACGGTGGTTCCAACGAGTGTCCTATTCTTCCAATTGGAATTGTGATACAATACCGTAACCCAAGCCTTGGTACCGGGTTTACTATTAAGGTATTCGCAGGATAATAAAATCCACTTAAGAATTATTTTCATAAGAAGGTGTGTATCACCAAGGAAAACTATTATCGAATAAAACATAATTATCATATATGATGTTTTACGTAAGTTTATCATACAGTCATTTTCATACTGTACATTATTATGCTGGGCATCATAGCTCACACTTGTTTTCTTAAATTGACACAACACAATAGTGAATCAAGATGCCTACCATGAGAACCACAGCCAGGAAACGGGTAGGAAATGGCCAGCTGTTCCGTAGGTTGTTTGGTGATGTACCACAGGTAGTCCGAATAAGATGGATTGGCTTCTAGTTGTTTTTAGTTCGGCTTACTTATAAGTATGACTTATGTAAGGTAGTAATTAAGAAACATATATTTAGCCGACGGACTAGCCTTACTTAAAGGTTACTCCCCGGTAAGACTTAATTACTTTTTGGTTGTAATAATTATCACTTTGTGGTTTGATTTACTCTAGTAATGAATGGTTCGTTTCAAAACAATAACCTGTAAGTGTGTGTGTGTGTGTGATAAGTGTGGGGTGGTAAAGTGTGAGTATTTATATATTGTGATGTGAGGTATGTGGTTTATAATGGTTTAGATGGTGTGGCCTCCGAGATTCCTGACCCCGGATTTTGGGGCGCCACAATTATTTAGCTCTAAACTAAAAATATAATTATTTTTAAATTATATATTTTATAAATTACAAGCAAATAGTTGGTCCTAAAAACTATAAAAAACCATTATCATTTTGGTACTTCTGCGATAATCTTTTTCTATCTTGTGCTATTTGTATTTCCTTTAAAACGAATGCTTTGACAGAGTGACAGTTGTGGTGAGACAGAGGTTATTGAAAGAAAAAGTTGAATCAAAGAGGGTATTCACAATGAAAAAGAGTCGATGGTACGTATAGTCAAGCGTGCATCTGAAAATTTCGAACTGGATAGAAAATTTGGGCCCCTAAATTTTGCCGGCTTAAGCCCAGTTTTTGATCGCCTAAGAGTCCTAAGATTCACATTATTTATACTTTATTCTTTCAATAAAAAAATATATAAATATTTTTTTAAAAAAATAATATTTATTTGCATTTATTACTTTTTACAATTCATACAATTATAGTTTTGAATATTCTTTATTTTGATAACTTATAAATGAGTTCTTATACCAAAATTAATGGAGTTTATTTTACTTTTAAAATTTCATCACTTTTAAAAATTCCTATTATAAATTTTGAAATTTTTATTCCTTTAAAAGTTTGTATTTTAAAATTTTATTATATATACAATATGAATATCATCATGTATCTTATTTATTCAATTTGTAATTCATATTAAATTCTTGTAAAATTAATTTAATGTAATATTTAAGTTGAAAAAATTATTATATATATATTTAGATACTCTAAGCTAACACTTTTACAAATATGTTGCAAGTTGCTACACGTTATAGCTAATGTAACATCTGATTTTTGGCTAAGGTAACACAACAAATATAATGTTATATTAGAGCATAAGTAGCATAACTAAGGTAACATATTCCGGTAACATTTCTCGAGAGGGGGTTGCGATAGGTCATATATGGTGCAATGAATGCTCTACAGATACTAAGTCAAAGTGACAACTACCTTGTAGTAGGAGTCACCCTGACCATTATATTGTTTATCATAAGTAATATCCTTGAAATACAATTCAATATCACAATACAGGAATTGATCTTGACCAAGTAGGAGTATCTGGGAAGAAACTAGAGCAGAAAATATATCCAAATGTGAGTGTATATCCTCTTGATCACAACTTAGAGTTCTTTCTATGTCAAAATTTTTAAGGCACTAAGTTGTGATAAGGGACTTACCCTAGCAGCTAGGACTCACAAAAAGTTTCTAAGGCACTAAATGGTGACAAGGGGCATTACTAGGACACCTATGCGCAAGTCACACTCCTTTAGCAGCCTAAGATCGTAAGTAACGGGCTACAAAAAGAATCCAGTCGCAACTCACTATGTTTTGTAAGACATTCAGCTCTCTAGAGAATAAGGGGTTGCAACCTAGCTCTACAAGGGTTCTGGGGTAGCAAGTTGAGTAATCTGGAGCATAGAGTTCACAAGTAAGCTCCAAGTATCAACCTATGAGTCGCAACTTACTTGTTTATCTAAGGAAAGACTAATTTTAAGCCCTTTGTTCGCAAGTGACTAGGAACAAATCCAATGAAGCACCATACTACCTTGTATACGCAAGTTAGAGGATGGTTAATATCTCCTAAGTTATAAAATCACCTTGTGGATGCAAATTGACATGATAGAGGCTCTAGGGACGAAAGTTGCTTTGTTTTTACAAGTTGTCATTGCAAAATTCTTGGTTAATAGGGTGCCACATGTCCTTCCTCTCTTTCACCTACCTGCCAGCCTATATAATCAAGCAGATGCGATTGGAATTGTATCTCTCATTAAATATTACGAAACTCTTGCAAATTATTCTCATCACCTAAAAAGCTTGATTGGAAAAGGAGAGGTTATACTCATTTATATACTCACCATTTAAAGTCTTATATATAAACGCACACTTACATATATATATATACACATTTATAAATACACACTTATATATATAATAGACTCACACACACATTTAGACACTTATAAATATGTAACACACTTAGACTAGCTCAAAATATGTATATATAAATATATCAACACACAGTACACACATTTATTGTTCCAACTTATTTATGCACATGCACTTGATTTTTTACTTATTTGTGTGCTAACATGGCTATTCAATTCTTGTAACACATGGAGAATGAAAATCAAACTCACAAACCAGCCTAAGACCCGTTTAAAGACCCAAAATTTTCAATGAAGTGTTTAAAATCTCGTATGTATATAAGAGAAAATGGAGAAAATGGTTCATTAGAAATTAGAACACACATATATAATTTATATATATAGTGCATTATCGACTGGTGTCAACAGTCACGACTCGACTTGTCGGATATCCCGATCGACTCGACTCGACTCACCGACGTGAGTATCAAGATAAAAAATAAAGCTAAACAGCCAAAGGAGTTACATGTACTAGGTACCATAGGTGGAACCACGAAGATTGAAGAAAAAAGACTAAGTAACAAGAGTTCCCACCGAGGTGCAGTCTTGAAGCCTCCAACTTAAACCTTGAAGAAACCAAGTAAAAGGAGTTCCCACCAAAATGAATTCTAGGACCCTTCAACTAGAACCTCGAAGAAACTAACGAATAGGAGTTTCCAATAAGGTGTATTCTAGGCTCCTCCCATTTACAAATTTAGAAAAATTAAGTAATAAAAGTTGCCACCAAAATACATTCCAATACCCTTTAACTTTGAATTTTGAAATAAATCGAGTCACGGATTCCTAATTGTACAAGTGACTAGTAGCTTCCTTCAAGTACTTCAAGCACAAAAAAAAGTCCAAAATCTCAAGTAAAGCCTTCTAGACTTATTCTAGTAGTTATTGGCGCCTACAACTTGAATGACTACAGAAAGTAAGACAAGCCTACAACAAAGCATATATGGCGCCTACGACCTTCATGCATCATTCTTAAATTTGTTAGGCACCATATTTCCGAGCAGGGGTCTCCAAGTCCAAATGATAAATAAACATACAAGAAATGTTCAGACGCAACCTACGAATTTGTTGATTTGAATACTCTTCGATAAAAAAAATCACGTAGAGAACACTACCATTTTCCATTAAAGCAATCGGGATGTACACATAAATACATATGTAATTTGACATATCTTCCAATACGTCTTCTTCACCTATAAAATATTTAAGCTTTAAACATCAATAGAAGGTCACATTTATAAACAGGTTTGCACTCTAATATAGAAAATAGTCATATTTTAACTTAAGAATCATTTGTTGATTGCTTTCTCTAAAGTGATTATCAAACACATGTTATTTATTGTTCTTTCATAAAAGTGTTATTAATTCAATGTTGCATAGAATCTTTATTCATTATTGTATTACTGGTCTTTAATTCTTTAAATAAAAATATATTAGCCCTCATTTCATAAAAATGATATATTAATCCGGTATCATTTTGCACCTTGTTCATTTTCTGATCTCGATTTTAAATTTGATATTTCATTGCATAAATTTCGAGAATCTAAGAATGTTTCATTCACCCTCTCCCTAATAATGATTGACCTAATAATTTGTATTAAAACATGATCCATAGAGATATGTAGTGTTAGAGCATCTCCAAGGGCAATAATCAAAACCCTTAGCTAAAATATGATTAGCTAAAATTTTAATGAATCCGTAAAGTTTTATACTCTAGTGGTATTAGCTATATTCAAAATATTAATTTTTCATTAATTGCAAATATATATTAGTAAAAGTAAATTAATTAACATTATTATTTTTATGTCAATATTTTAAAGTAAACATTATAAGATAAGAATTAATTTAAAAAACATCTTAATATTGTTATATTAGAATATTTTATAGCTAAAAATAAAGGAACACTTTTATACTTAATATTACATAACATTAATATTTTATAAATAAAATATAAATAGTACATCTGATAGGGAATAAAAATAACCCTAATTACGGAGTTAATGTCGCATTAATCAGACCTGATTTGGTCAAAGGGAAAATCCGAGTTAATGAGGCCCAAAGTCCTAATTATTTATTAATTTCGTAATTAATAAGGGGGCTAATTAAACATCCCAATAAATGTGTTCAAATAAGTAACTACTTCTACAAGAAGTAGCCTCCAAGCAACCTAAATTCAGAAGGAAACTAATTCCTACTTTTTAGGACTCTAAAGTCCAATCAAATAAGGAGGCTTGTCTACCAAGTCACCCAATTCTACCCTAATTCCTAGACTCTCGATATCTATATAAAGGGTCTTACCCCTTCAACTTCAGAAGAACGTTTTGGTGACAAGAGCTCCAGACGTCACCACCATGAAACCACGTTTTGGAAGACAGCTTTAAGCATCGTAAAACAGCGAAGGCGTCCTATAAGCCACGAGGCCATTACCTGGAACGACATTTTAGACTCAGTCCTCGAAGGACATGAAAGTCACTACGTCCTTGCACTATACTATATAAGGCCTTTACCAACACTTTTTTTGGTGTTACAAGGAAAAATCTTACCTTAAGTCACTACAATTTGACCTGAGCTAACACATTTTTTTAGCGTTGCAATAGAGTATAGCCGATGTTACAATAAACATGAGCAAATTTCTATTGTAACGTAAAAAACTAGTGTCAGAATTGATATTGAAATATATGTTACCATAGACATGAAAAATTAGGGCGGCTGATTTGGCGGTCATTTTTTGACCAATTTTTTGGGCGGCCAAAAACAAAATTAGACCCGCTTAGTTTATTTTATCAAAAAAATTAATTCTACTAAACACTCTCTCCCTTTCACCGATTACAGACACTTTCATCTTCTTCTTTCAAAATTCACTCCCAGTCCGATTAGTTTCTCTACGATCGGTGAATAAGAGTAAATTAGTTTTAGTAAATTGGAGCTTTCTTCTCTGTCCGATTGATGGGGTGAATTAGGGTTTATAACAGTTTCTTGGATATTTCTTAGAGTAATTATGGTTCACATTAAATTGGGGCTTTCTCATTAGTCAGGTTTCTTCTTGCTCAATTAAAATTAACGATAATTGTATCTGTTAATTAAGATATAAATCATACTTCTGCTTTTCATTTTTAATTAGTTTGGTTATGTTTTTATATTGTATGAATCTATTGTTCAGTTGATATCACAAGTATTAGAAATCATATGATTTATCTTGTTTAATTTTTAGTGGTGTGGTGGTTTTTTAGGTTGTGGTCAATAATCTGGAAGATGCACATGAAGTGATTGATAAATTAGGGTCTTTAGATACACTTTTGCAGAAAAAAAGAGCTTGTCAAATTGTTATCTGGTTGTAAAAAAGGCTCTTCTGAGCTTTATATTAACAACAATCTTGAACAAGAAGAATATGTTAAGTAGATACAAGATTCCTGGGAAAAACCAGCTAGCCTGAATCACCGAATTGTGTCTCGTGTGGATCCTTTCACCCATAATCTTGTGCAGAAATACGGTAACTGATAGGAAGCTTCCAGTGTCATGTAATTTATAAGTTGAATTATGTTCCAACACCTCGAATTTATATTTTTCTAACTAACTGTTACTCGTTAAAACAGGGGAAATATCGATGTTTTGGTTAGGGAAGACACCTAGACTGAATATAATGGACCCTGAGTTGGTAAAAGAAGTTTTGTCTAACAAGCTAGGACATTTTCAGAAGCCGTCAATGCAAACTTTATAAATTCCTGGTTTCAGGTATATCATCGAACATATTACTGAAATTATATTATTTTGCAAATTAAACAACCTTTTTACCTCAACAAGTAGGTTTTGATTTGTTCAAAAAATATCTGATATAAGTATCCTTTCAATGACTTCAACTCGATGCTAAGCAGATTTATCCCAACTGAAAAGAATAGAAGTAGAAACAGCTTGAACAAAAGGATTACCTTGATGCTCAGAACATTAGTTGAGAAGAAAGACAGAGCAATAACTGCAGGAGAATCCAGGAATGACGACTTATTAGGCCTGCTCTTGCAATCCTGTAAACATATAAATTTATTAGTAAACATTAGTTAAAGTTGCAGTGGCTGTGATCTTATAGAATTTCTCTGCCTTTACAATAGAAGTTAAAGTTGCAACAAGAAGTCGTAAGCTCGATCACACCGAAAGCTTAAGGTAATAAAGTTTCTATTAATAAATTGCACCATGTAATGACTAGTCATTTTCCAATAAATCTGGAGAGACTTGGTTTCTTCACTAACAATTGTTGTCCTCTAAAACATATTTCAGTTTTTACGACAAGGTAGCCGTGGATGTGGAATTGGACCTTATAGAAGGCTCAATAAACACAGAGTCTTTGCACAATGACTGAAGTTGAGGATTTAAAAGCTCTAGTACTGTTGCTTCCTCTATGGGCTACAGGTATAATCATCAGTATGATGTATGTCCAAACAGGCATCTTTTTTGTGCTGCAAGGCAGTACAATGGATACTCGTGTGGGAAAATCCGGCTTTGAGTTTCCACCAGCTTCAGTTAATATATTCGACTCCATCAGTTGTATGTTCTGGGTGCTAGTCTACAAACAATTAATCGTTCCACTAGCAAGAAAATTCACGGGCCAGAGAAATGGCTTAACACAGCTGCAGCATATCGGTACTGGCCTCTTCAGATCAATCATTTCTATGATATGTGCAGGGATTTTGGAGTTTTTAAGACTTGAACTTGGTATTTTGTTTTTCCCTCTTTGACCTTCAGATGTTTGATCCACTCAGAGATGTACATGGTGGATTTAAAACCTGTGTTTTATGTTACATGGTATAATATGGTGAAACAAGGTCTCTTTAAGGAGCAAATATTCTCATTTTGGCTTAATCGACATACAGGGGAAAAGGAAGGAGGTGAAATTGTATTTGGTGGGGTTGATTCAAAACACTACGAAGGTGAACACACTTATATTCCATTCACACGGAAAGGTTATTGGCAGGTTGGTAATGATATTAAAGTTCAATGTAACTTTTCACTCTGTTATTTGATTATGTTTTACCATTAATTCTTTTCTCGTGACAGTTTAAAATAGTTGACGTTCTCATTGATGGAAAAGAAACTGGTATGCTGTCTTTGGTGCTCAGTTCTAAATAGCAATAAAGTAAAAGAAACTAGTAACTTACAGTTAGTCCCTACACCACTCTCCTGGCACTTCCTAACAACAGACATCCAACACTATGCATGTAATTTCACATGTAAAAGAAATAGACAATACTAAAAAAAGAGAGACACGGAAGCTAAATTATTTACGCTTGTAATAAAAGCATGATTACATTTGCAGGTTACTGTAATGAAGGTTGCTCTGTAATTGCCGATTCTGGTACTTTTTTCTTAGCAGGTCCAATGGTAAGCTACTGCTGCAGATCTCCCTAAACTGTCGTATGTTTCCTCTATAAATTATTGATATTCCCTCTACACATGTTTGCAGGCAGTGATCACCATGATAAATCATGCTATTGGGGCAGTTGGTGTTGTTAACCAAGAATGCAAGACTGTTGTTGATCAATATGGACAGAAAATTATGGATTTGCTTTTAACTGAGGTATTTAAGGAATGGAATTTTGAATTGATGATTTTCTTGTATTAGTTTAACAAGAGTGATTTTTGAACTCTGGACTTTATTTAATGTAATATAACATGGATAATTGACCAACTCTGCTGATCATGGACTTTATTCAAAAATGATATGCTCCCAGATTGGTTTGTGCACCTTCGACGGAACTCGTGGTGTTAGGTTAGAAGACTAAGCCAAATTATAATAATATTGGTTACTGTAGTTAGACATTATGAAATTTTATCTGTACCTAAATTAAATGTATCTATGATCATGCTGATACAGTAGCGGAATTGAGAGTGTCGTAGATGAGAAAAATGGTTGGTCCTCCGGGCATCATAAATGCTCTGTGCTCTACCTGTGAAATGACAGTGGCGTGGATGCAGAATCAGCTTAAGCAAAATCTGACCCAGGATCGCATTCTAAGTTATATTAATGAGGTAATGAATATACATCTCTTTTTCTTTAGTAGATTTTATTAATCGTATGGTGGGGTAGAATCTACCGTTTACACTAACCAAGATAATTAGAGTTTCGATTGTTAATTGATGTGAATAGACTCTCATTTTATGGTGTTAAATGTTAATGTATCAAAAACCCAAAAAGGACATTCATGATTTACGTACACTAAGAAATGTGATAAATTGCAGCTTTGTGACTGGTTGCCTATGTGACGGTCTCAACCCCGGGGTCAGGGGCTGACGTCACCAAAAAAATGATAAACTATAACATAAACTACCAAATAAACTTTTATTATAACACACGACCCCAAACCAGGAGCCGAGACAGGTTCAAGTATTATTTAGGTTACAACATAACACTAACTTATTCAAAATTCAGATATCCTCACTTATTACAGCAACTCATCAGACCTCAGGGTCTGATACAAACTACCTCTGATACAAACTACCTCAGAGGAGCCGAGACCGGAGGCTGACACTCTACGCTGACCTGGTCTTCTAGACATCTGCAATGAATAAATACAAAACAAGCTGCAAGGGTGAGCAATCCATTGCTCACCAGTACCTCTATATGAATAACCAATAAAAAGAATGTATACAAAAAAAATAGTATATGAACAGATATCAAACTAGTTTACGAAAAATTAGTAAAACATGTATAAACTTGGATATCAAAACTAGCATGCTCTGCAAAATAATATCATCTGTAGTGTGCTGTGTCAAAATACCAGAGTTCAAGTTTAGCATGCTATTTCCTTTCCAAAACCACTGTCCATTGATGGACCCATAAATCATCTGTCCCGTTACGGGGACCATAAACTATATGTTCCGTTACGGGAACCACTAAACCAAAGTCAGATATAAACGTGGATGAATTTTAGGGACAGCTGATCAGTCTTTCCCACCACAATTTGTTTCGGAACTCAGAGACTAGCTAGGTCTCTGTCATGCTGGACTAAGCGGCCTACCATTGCGCGCATCCGACTTAGCCTCTTACGCAACCATGCTGGGCCGTTACCTAATAACGGGCCTTTAACGCCACTGACCATCCAATATCTGATTCATTTTTATCCAGTTTCCAAAATCATTTACACCTATCTCTTCTTTTTTTTTTAAACGATTACAACACACATTCTAAAAATCCCTCTTTAATTTTAATCACAATCAAGAGATAGGCATTTTCAGAAGTTACTTTTTCCACAAAACCTCGTTTAGTATAACATATTTAAATACGGGGAAGACGTAACTTAAAACATTCTGTTCCAGTACATAATTTAAATCAACAACCATTCATATATACTGAACTGTAAAAGATTAGTTCAGGGGTACTTGCCTTGCGAAGCTTTGCACTAACTCTGGCTTAATTCTAATTGACTTCAACTACAGGGTCCTTCGACTCGAACCTACGAAATCGAAACAACCTAGGTTAAACGACCAATTATGCTTGACGTTTCCTCACTAACTAATTACCCAACGATATAATTCCCGACTCGTTAGCATATCAATAATAATAATATACACGCCATAATAGTGCACATAGCAACCAGGGGTCAATTTATATTAACGAGATATATATACTCGATTCGTAATTTAAGGTAATTTTTAGAAAAATTTGGACGACGACTCCTCTGTTTATAGGTCTACCCGTCGAAACATCAATCGACGTCAAATCCCAACAAAATCAATCTGAATCGATACATAACTAAATTTTTAGTCCCGAAAACAATTTATACAAATTATTTTATTTATTAAAATATTTAGGACTCAGAACAGGGTCATCACCGCCCACCGCGCGCTTGAAAAATTCATCGCGCGCGGCAGCAAAATTTATTGGTGCCCGAAAATTCTTCAGGTTTCCAAATAAACTTCGCCGATTACTAAAAATCGTTTTTCCCACACGAATAATTTATTTCACGAAATCAGTCAATAAAATTCATGCAAGAAATATAATAATCAATATAATAATTCCAAAATTGCAATCGGCAAGAACAATAGGAACAGGGAATCAAAAACCCAGGCGGCACACACGCAACGCGCCACCACGCAGCACCACCACCTCAACACAGACACAACAAAACGCACACACCACTGACTATATACACACACAGATCATGTATATACATATACATATATGCATAGACAAAGGAACGGAGCCGAGTGGCCTGAAAAGAAACCCACTGGAACTAGGCCGGAAAACAGCCGGAATCCAGGGAAGCAAAAACGGAAGGAAGAAACCGAGAGGAAGAGAGAAGAAAATGGGAGAGAACGATTGAGAGAGAGTCTGGAAAGAGAGAGATTTAGATTGATGTTTACAGAGACAAGAAATAAATGACTCACCCCTCCCTGTTACTCAATTATAGGGCACGTGTCCAATTAAATGGATAAGTGTCATTTTCTGAATAACTGCAAGCTGATTCACATTGTTTTAATCTATTTTGATAATACAAATTGCGAATAAATATTACTCAAAATTGTACCAAAATAATCCTAAAATTTCATAAATATCCCGAAACAGATAAAACATAAATTTCATAATTTTTAAAACATTTTTGAAGTGCAACTTATACCCGCATTTAACAATTAAACGAAATAACGTGCGGGTGAAATTAACCCTAAAATTTACCAGAATAATTTTAAAATTCTTAAAATATTGTAAACATAATAAAATATGAGTTTCATAATTTTGGAAGAATCCAAGAATTAAATATGGATTTTACAATTAAATGAATTCAGAAAATCATTTAGGAATATATAATTAGCAGAATATTGATTTGTAAATTTTATAAAATCCCAAAAATAATTAGTAAGATTATAAAAGCATAAAAATAATTTTAGAGACAATCCAAATAATTTGGAAAATAGGATTGTCATAAAATCACTTTTTAGAAGCGAAACCAAAAATAACATTATGCAACAGTTAATCATAAAAACACACCACGCAATCCAACAATCACATATAACAATAATAAATAAACACAGAGACCATAAATAATATAAACTTCTTTATTAATTGTCTACGCAATAATTATATATTTAAATATTACAGAAATATACGAGTCGTTATAGCCTAGTCCTATGGGAGAACCAAGCTAGTGTCGATTGTAGCAAAATATCTAGATACATGGATTAGTCAAAGCGCTTACTTTTTTCACCTAAGATTGTAGAATGGAATAGTCAAAGCGCTTAATTTATTTTCTTTCTATTGCAGGCTGGGACATTTGATCTCGTGGGAATCATTGTTTGTGAGATAGATCAGACTGCAAACAGTTGAGCTGACCTCAAATCAGTTGAGTCCCACATAGTTGAGCTGCAGAAAGCACAAATGGAAGCACATGAATTATTTGTGGCAAGGCAGGAACTTGTTGGAAGATAAATTTGATGTTAGAACTCTAGATTATTTTTGTTTAATTACAAATATGGTCAAATGTTGTGGCTGTTGGATGAATTTGCAAAACTTTGTTTATTTTAGTTGACTTAAAATTTTGTATTGTTGTGTTGTATTTTAACTTCAGATTTGAGTTTTTAAGTTAAATATGTATTTAAGTTTTGAGTGTTACAAGTGTAATTAGTAGATATTTTTATGTTGGTAAAAACATGAAAAAATGCTACATACATAAGTGTTAAAAAAAATGTTACAATAAGATATAAAGATGTTACCAAAAGATTGAACTGTTTTATCATCCGGTGTTACAATAGCATATATGATGTTGTGAAAGAGTTTATTGTAACATATTTTTTGATGTTACTAGATTTTTATGGGTGTTACAATAGAATTATGGTTACACATGCCTTTTCTAACCATAGATACTGAAAGTGTAAGCATAGGAGGTCTATTGTTACATTTTCAGCTATGTTACCAAAGGTTCAAAATATGTTACCATAGACCCCTATTGTAGCACGAGCAAATCCAACACCACGAAATTTTCAAAAAGTGTAACCATAGCCCAATTTTTTGCTTTAGGTAACATTTTTTGGCCAGTTTTACACTTTTTTTTGGGTGTTGCTAGAGGCCATATATGGTGTAGTGTTGGTGAGCTCTCGTTGCCATAGCCCCGAGGGCAAGCATCACCAAGAACTACGTTTTGGCTTGATCCTTGGCATATGCCAAGGTACGTAGGCATCTTGTGAGGGCAGATTCAAGCCACAAAACACAAGCGCAACCATTAAAGCTCGAAGCTTATCAAACCCTAACATTGAAAACACACAATAAATAAATACATGTTTTTTATCCATAATATTTGGTGCCCACCGTAGGGCAAGGACGACAACCATGAAAGCACGAATAAACCACCTGCTGAAATACGCAATGTCACATCCATTGTTGAGATTTCACCACAGTAAAACCTGCTGAAATACGCAATGTCACATCCATTGTTGAGATTTCACCACAGTAAAACCTCAATATCTGAGGAACTGATCTCTCGAGCATGAAGATCCCCATTACCCAACTACTAATTCAAAGAATGGTCTCCAACCCTAGGGGATGAAGAAACAGGGGAAGAGTCTCAAACTATAGATGGTAATCTCGCTAATGAGCACCGAATTTCAGATGTTAATAATTATGCTTGCCTCAAGGGTGAATGATCACCCACCTTACGGGATGTAAAATTTTGAGGAGGAACGAAATAACGAGTACATGAGGAGTATGAACATCAGCATTTGTAAGGGCTAAACCTTATTGAAGGAAGAAGTTACAATTTCTATGATCCCTACATCGAGGATAGTGATCGTTCATATGAAGAGGAGATCGCCCCAAGAAGGGTGCAGCCGATTGAGGAACCTATTGTCAAAGGGCGTTTTTAGCCCCGAAGACGTGAAAGGATGAATTCCCAAATCATAAAGAAGATAATCTGTGCTCATGAAGCACACATCTGAAAACCCCAAAAAGATCTGAAATTATGAAGCAATCAAGATCTAACAGCCACAACTCAAGTTGTCGCTTCCATCATTGGAGTACAACAACTCTCATTCACAAAATCAAGAAGTCGGTCCCATAATTATGGGATTTTTTGTGACCCGAACGCAGATTCAAAAGATCGATACCCAATCTCAAGGAGTATAAAACCAAGGGATGAATCCGCAATCGTATTTCAGATGTTAACAATTATACTTTAATCTAGGAGGAACGCTAACCCACCTGATTAGAGAAAACTTTGGCGCCGACCGCATTAGGAGTATGAATTCCGGTATTTGAAAGGGTTGAGCCCCATTCCTAAATGAGTCAGAGATTTCTTTTGTCCCAATACCTAAGACAATGATCGTTCATCTGGTAAAATGACCAAACCAAGAAGGAGATGACCAATCAAAGAGCCCGTTGTCAGAATACTTTCTCAGTCTCGAGGGCACGAAGGGGTGATTCCTCAAACCATTGCAAAAAAGAATTCGAGCTCATGAGGAGCACATCAACAATATTTAACAAGTTTAGAGGTGCATTATGCGAAAACCCGATCTTAACCCAAAGGGACGATTTAAGATCCCCAAGTTCAGAAGATAGAATCCTTAAGTTTAAGGGTCGAATACCCAATTTTAGATGGTAGTTGAGACCTTAGCTCTACCAATGTTCTCCTTTCCCAAACCATGGATGATCCGGGATATGGATTTAAAGATTATGACCAAGGAAGCAAAATTCAACATCAACCTCGCAAAGGTTGTACCCCCTTATGTTCAAGGATTGAAACCCATTAATGACCAAATTTGTGATTATTACAATCCCTGTACAGAGGATAATGAAATCTGAAGTGATAAGGATGCCACTCCAAGAAGGTGACGTCCAGAAAGTGACCGACCGAAGAAGGATGTCCCAAGCCTCGAGGGCCTCAAGGACTGAAAGCTTAGGATGATGATAAGAGAATTTTTATCTCATCAAACTCGTGATTTAATGGAGGAAAAGAAACCTGAAAAGGGAGTAACAAAGTTGGCTACTTGCAAAATTTGGAAATCCTGGAGCCCCGAGGGTCGATTCCCCGGTATAGTTGGTTTGGACGACCTTCCATGAAAAAGGAAGACGGAGATTCTAAAAGTTGATCCCAAAGATTTAATGCCCCTTTAAGGCCTGAATGATCCAACGTATCTCTTTACGAAAGAAACTAGAAATACCTATATTTCAAGGAAGCTGAAGGTACCCCAATCTGGGCGTATGATGGATTCAGTATTCCGGATAACCAAGTAGGAAAGTTTTCAAACTCTCTACTAAGACAGCCGATGCACGATTTTATAAAGCGCGTGACATTTTCTTAAACCCCGGGGGGCATGAGTCGATTATGGTGAAAAAGTGCATGAGCCACACTGCATCCCCAAGAACATGAAATTAGGATAAAAAGAATCCTTGTATGATGTAGACCGATTCAAACAAAACCCATGATCAACATATACTTATGCAATAAGATGTCAGTGATAGTCCAACAAGGAGCCTGGGATGTTAACTTTAAGTTATCGTTGGCCAAAACTGAAAGAGATATGTCCTAAGTCCAATCATGTATGAGGATTTAGGAATAACTTTATGTAATCTGTTTTGATTTCATTGATATTAATAAAAGGCTTGTTTTGTTTTTATTGCGGGCTCTATCTATTTAAATGTTTAAATAAGATATACCACAGTTTAGAGTAAAGCTTTTTATGGATTGTGATGAGATCATAATAATGAGACCTAAAAGATGATAACTCTAAACTTAAATAGTTCCTAGTCGTAGGATTACTAACTGGTAATTAATAATCCGCAAAGATCGGTACATACTATGCTTGCTTCATTATGAAGGAAGTCTGTTCTCATAGACATTTGTGTGGTGACACTATAGCTAGTATGTAGGTGCTTATTATAGAATAAGTTCACTGAACATGACTCACACAGCTGAACAACTGATGGAGTTCACTCACGTGTCAGCAGTTGTTCACATAGTGATAGTTGTACAAGTATCCTTAGACTTGAGGTCATCATAGTCATCTTGTGTACACTGAACTATGCTTGGGTTTAGTTCTTAGTCTCAAGGGACAATTATAAGGGCTCTACTGGGTATAGGAATTTGTACACGAAGATAATGTATGATCAATAAAGGATCTACCCCTTCCAGTGTAGGAAGAGAATGTTCAATGCTGATCCGCTTATGTTAGTTCAGGAATCTCTGGCCGGAGGAATGAAATTAGAAAGGAGTTTCTAATTTTACATTAAATAGAACTAAGCATAGTGAATGGGAAAGCAAGTGATTAAATAAGATAGGCTTGACACAAGTTCCATGCCTTGGATCCTGTGGAGGGTTTCGTTTTTTTAAGATTAAATTTACGTTTTCGCTGCGTTTATGTGCTAAAAAGCATTCAATAGCATCAGAGCTACTTGCGAAAAGTTTTTAATTCGTTTATGTGTTTAACTGTTTTTGATATATGAGCATGTACGTGATTCGCCATGATTTGATGTTGATATAATATGCTTATATATGTATGGTTTTGAATATATAATATTCATGTGAGTTGTATAATCATAAGATGATTATGTAATATGTATATATACTGATATATACATGATTTATGTTTGTTCTAATTATGAGAATCATATAAGATACGGATTCTGAATTGGCTGCTGCAGATTTGCTGAAATCTGGGTCTGGTGTCCGATTTACGCAAACGAATACCCTATTCCATAGATAACGAGCGTCTGAACAAAACTGGTAGCCAAAGCTATCAACGACTCGTCTGTAAGGCGTTTGACGTCGTTTACTACCCGTAAACAGTGATTCTTTTTTTTCTGATTTGATTCTGATTTTTCTGATTTTTGTCATATTTTCTTTTTATGATTAGATCATGGATAATATGATATGTTAAGATCAAATTATGTGTTTTAACATGCTTTTATATTTTGTATGAGCATGGTGGATGGTTATGGCCTTTCGGCCTTAGTGTAATGGTTTTGGTTTTGGTTTTAAATACGACTTGCATGTCGTCAATCTTTGTAATCATAAATCTCAAATGTAACTCGAGTTATTCTTGTAAGTTCATTAGATTAGTTTTACTTTCAATCATGTAATGTAATTGAAGACTCAAGAAGGCTATCCAATGGAGGTGATACAAAGAAGAAGACGAGGCATAAAGAAGTCTAAACATAGAAGAAGACTTATATAATAAGTAGTTGTATTTATTTTCATCACCATATTAGATTGACCTTGATCTTTATCATGAGCTTGATGAAGATCACATAGGATGGGGCCATAACCAAACACATTTACTTTATTGCACTTTACATTTACTTGTTTATTTAATTTTATATATGAGATATATGCCTATGTTTACCATGCGATGATAGATTTAGGTGAACTTAAATCAATATAAGGCGTGCTCTAGAAAATCTAGAATTGGAATCGTTTCTTGCCTTAACAATAAATATTATGAATACGATCATGAGATTCTTGTGTTTATGAAATACGTAATTGAATATGAATTTTCAATATTGAGAGAAAGGATGATTTTGTCAACAACAGATTTCTATCTGTAAGAAGGGTTATTAAGTGACGCCTC
The DNA here is from genome assembly GCF_009905375.1 of Apium graveolens. Lineage (NCBI taxonomy): Eukaryota > Viridiplantae > Streptophyta > Magnoliopsida > Apiales > Apiaceae > Apium > Apium graveolens. The sequence goes on along the minus strand of NC_133654.1, from coordinate 82,036,111 downwards.
TTGACAATGCTCCACCCAATCTGGGAATCATCTGATTATCGATTATTGATTTGAAATATTTAATTTAAAAGGAAGAATCTCTTTATAATATGATTATGATTGTAACGTAATATAATCCCTCTAAAATTAAATAATATCAAGTAGTAATTGGCCAATGACACAGCGGGCTTGTGTCGGTCATAGCCTTCCAACATGGTAGAAAGTGGTTCTTATTTTTAAATCATTGTCGTTTCGTCCTACAGCCGAGGGCTTTGATTTCGAAATAAGAAATACTTGTCTATTACATAGAGATGTGTACATTGAATTAGAATCTAAAGGTCGGTACGTGCTACAGCCGTGGGCCGTTGGAGACTGATTCAATTGTACGAAATGTTGGGTTAGATTTGACTTAGAATATTGAGTTTGTCGTGCCACAGCCGTGACTCAATTATTCAAGAGGCTAAAGTTATATTAGGGAATAACATAAGATGTAATTGACAAGAGTTGTCTGCCTATTGAATATCACATGACATTTCGTGCTACAGCCGAGGTTGTGTGATGGAATGTAGGATCCCTATTCCCACTAGCATTATGAATGCTTAATTTTCACTTAGGGGGTTGAAGATTAGATAAACTAGTGGGAGACACTTATGAATAAAGACCCGATTCATATAGTGTTTTGAAATGAAATTGAATATTTGCTAAGTGTTGTATGTGTTTATCATTTACAGATTTACTATATTCGTCATGTCTTCTGCAGTATCACTCCGGAGCATACTAGATGCTCACAAGTTGACTGTTCCTAATTTAGCTGTTTGTTTAAACTGTAACAAGTTGGGCACTGGAAGAGGAACTGCAAGGTTTACCTTGCAGAATTGAAGAAGAAGAAGGGTAGTGAGACTACCGCTTCTGATTCAGGCATGTTCATGATCGAAGTTAATATGTCACTAGGTCAAATTTCTACTTGGGTATTAGATACCGCCTGTGGTTCTCATATTTACAATTTGTTACAAGGACTAAAGGGAAGTAGGACTCTTAAAAAAGATGAGGTGATTCTACGTATGGGCAATGAAGCAAGGGTTGCGGACATATCTGTAGGATCATTTAGTTTACATATGCCTACGGGCAAGACTATTATTTTGAATAATTGTTATTACGTTCCCTCTATTGTGAGGAATATTGTTTCTATTCTTATGTTGGATGTGGATGGTTTTTCATTTATTATTAAGAATAATGAATGTTCTATCCTTAGAGATAATGTTCTTTTTGGACGTGGCATTTTAAATAATGGTCTGTATGTATGTGACGTAGAGCATGATTTACTTCAGATTGAACAAACTAATAAAAGAAAACGAGATGATGAAAATCTGACCTATTTATGGCACTGTAGGCTAGGTCATATTAGTGAAAATAGACTGCGGACATTGCATAAGGAAGGGTTACTTGACCCCTTTGATTTTGAATCATATCCTACATGCGAGTCTTGTCTATTGGGTAAAATAACCAAATCTCCATTTAGTGGATATGGAGAGAGGGCTGTAGATTTGCTAGGATTGGTACACACAGATGTATGTGGACCAATGTCTACACAAGCCATGGGTGGATTTTCGTACTTCATTACTTTTATAGATGATAGATCTAGATTCGGATATGTGTATTTAATAAAACACAAGTCTGAAGCCTTTAAAAAGTTTAAAGAATATAAACATGAAGTGGAGAAACAAACCAAACACAGTATTATAACTCTTCGATCAGATCGAGGTGGTGAATACTTGAATGGAGAGTTTCTAGATTATCTCAAAGAAAATGGTATAGTCTCCCAGTGGACTCCTCCATATACTCCACAGTTAAATGGGGTATCTGAAAGGAGAAATCGAACTTTGTTAGACATGGTTCGGTCCATGATGAGCTATGCGAATCTTCCAGTATTCCTATGGGGTTATGCATTGGAAACCTCAGCATATTTACTGAATAAGGTGCCTTCCAAATCTGTTCCTCAAACACCATATGAGATATGGAAATAAAGGAAACCGATTCTTAAACACGTTAAGATTTGGGGATGTCCAGCTTATGTCAAGAAAGTTGACCCAGATAAGCTGGAATCTCGATCCGTAAAATGCAATTTTGTGGGATATCCTAAAGAGACTTTGGGGTATTACTTTTACACCGATCATCGGGTGTTTGTCTCCTGACATGCTACCTTCTTGGAAAAGGAGTTTATCCTTGAAGGAAATAGTGGGAGCAAAATTGAACTTGATGAAGTTCAAGAAGCACAAACTACTACGGATCAAGTGGAAACACCTGTTCAGACTGAACAACCTTCTGTGGAACAGCCCATTCGTAGGACAGGGAGAGTGTCTCGCCAACCTGAGAGGTATTATGGCCTTGTCATTGAGAATGACAATGAGTTGTCAATCATTGTTGATGACAACCCTGTGACCTATAATGAGGCTATGAGTAGTGTTGACTCAAAGAAATGGCATAGTGCCATGAAATCCGAAGTGGAATCTATGTATACCAACCAAGTATGGACTCTGGTTGAGGCGCCTGAAGGTGTTAAGCCTATTGGGTGCAAGTGGGTATATAAAAGAAAGATTGGAGCAGATGGCCAGGTGGAGAGAACTATAAGGCCAGGCTCGTGGCAAAAGGTTTCAAACAAAGGCAAGGGATTGACTTTGATGAAACTTTTTCTCCTGTAGCCCTGTTAAAATCAATTCGGATTTTGCTTGCGATTGCTGCTTACTACGACTATGAGATCTGGAAAATGGACGTGAAAACGGCCTTCCTCAATGGGGAACTTGAGGAGGAAGTGTATATGACACAGCCAGAGGGTTTTCTTTCGAAGGGAAATGAACACCTAGTGTGTAAGCTGCTGCGAACCATATATGGTTTAAGGCAAGCTTCTCGTAGATGGAACATCTGTTTTGATGAGACAATCAAAGAGTTTGGTTTTATCAAAAACATAGATGAACCATGTGTCTACAAGAAGGTTAGTGGGCGCGGGGTAACATTTCTTATATTGTATATGGATGACATACTTCTTATAGGAAATGATATACCGATGCTACAATCAGTCAAAGTATGGCTATCAAAGAACTTCACCATGAAGGACTTGGGAGAAGCATCCTACATTCTCGGTATGAAGATCTATAGAGATAGATCTAGAAAAATGATAGGTCTTACCCAGGGTACATACATCCAGAAAGTGCTTAAAAGGTTTAGCATGGAAAACTCCAAAAGAGGTCTCATACCGATGAGCCATGGAGTGTCCCTTTCCGAAAAATGTCTCCTAAGACACCTGAGGAAAGAGAGCGTATGAGTAAGATTCCTTATGCTTCAGCAATAGGATCTATCATGTACGCGATGTAGTGTACAAGGCCTGATGTTGCTTATTCAATTAGTGTGATGAGCAGATATTAGTTCAATCCAGGTGAAGACCACTGGAAAGCAGTGAAAAACATCCTTAAGTACTTGCGAAGGACTCAGGACATTTTTCTTGTTTTTGGTGGTGAATTTGAGTTAAAAATAGAGGGTTATACTGACTCTAGTTTTCAATCAGAAAGTGATAGCAAATCCATGTCAGGGTACGTGTTTACTCTGAATGGTGGTGCAATTCAGATTGTTGAAAGAGGAGATGTCAACGTCGAGAGAGTTGACACACATAACAACGTAGCAGACCCACTCAAAAGCCACTTTCTCAGAGTCACTTTGATCGTCATAAAGACAATATGGTATTAGATACCAGAGTGATTGGCTTTAGTACAAGTGGGAGATTGAAAGAGATATGTCATAAGTCCAATCATGTATGAGGATTTAGGAATAACTTTTATGTAATCTGTTTTGATTTCATAAATAAAAGGCTTGTTTTATTTTTATTGCGGGCTCTATCTATTTAAATGTTTAAATAAGATATACCACAGTTTAGAGTAAAGCTTTTTATGGATTGTGATGAGATCACAATAATGAGACCTAAAGGATGATAACTCTAAACTTAAATAGTTCCTGGTCGTAGGATTCCTAACTGGTAATTAATAATCCGCAAAGATCGGTACATACTATGCTTGCTTCATTATGAGGGATGTCTGTTCTCATAGACATTTGTGTGGTGACACTATAGCTAGTATGTAGGTGCTTATTATAGAATAAGTTCACTGAACATGACTCACACAGCTGAACAACTGATGGAGTTCACTCACGTGTCAGCAGTTGTTCACATAGTGATAGTTGTACAAGTATCATTAGACTTGAGGTCATCATAGTCATCTTGTGTACACTGAACTATGCTTTGGTTTAGTTCTTAGTCTCAAGGGACAATTATAAGGGCTCTACTGGGTATAGAAATTTGTACACGAAGATAGTGTATGATCAATAAAGGATCTACCCCTTCTAGTGTAGGAAGAGAATGCTCAATGCTGATCCACTTATGTTAGTTCAGGAATCTCTGGCCAGAGTGAATGAAATTAGAAAGGAGTTTCTAATTTTACATTAAATAGAACTAAGCATAGTGAATGGGAAAGCAAGTGATTAAATAAGATAGGCTTGACACAAGTTCCATGCCTTATATTTAATCGTGACATTGCAGGGTAAAATGAATTAATTGTACGGTAACTACTCACTGAATAGGTTCTTGGTATTCTAAGCAGTGAATTCGTATTATCCGGATAGTCGCGATATGCTGGGAAGTATCCCTCACGATGTAGAATAAATATGATTAATTAATTAATCATATTTAATGAATTAGAGAATTTATATAAATAATGATAAAATAGTTTTATTATTATTTATTTCTACTACCGGCTTAATATTGAACCTACAGGGTCACACCATAAAAGAGAATGATTTAATGGTGGAGGAATTAATTAATAATGGCTGATAATTATTTATTTATGAAATAAATAATTAATTAGCAAATTTAATAATTGATTAAATGAGATTTAATTGATTATAAATTAATTAAGAAAAGGTTCTTAATATTATTAATTAAGAATTTAATTTTTGGAAATTAAATCAAGTGAGATAATTATTTCTAAAGAGTTTAGAAAAAGGATTAATAATTAAAAGGTGTTTTAATTATTAGTGAGAATAATAAAGGGTTAATAATAATAATATTTTATGGGAAAATTTTCAGCTGAAAATTTTGCCTATAAATATACTATTATAAACCCTATTTTTGCCTCAACCAAAAAGATTTTCAAAACCCTAATTCTCTCCATCTCCTCCTCCTTCATTACATCATTTTCTTGGTGGATACCAGTGGAGTGCTTCACACTTGAGGAGCAGCTGCTAAGGATCTCCGTTCATCGTTCTTGGATCGCTATTAAAGACCTCCATCTTTCCATTAACGTAAAGCTTCTTAAGGTAAACATACTGAACTACGAATTAAATATTATTTTTTCGCATGGATCTAGCAGAGGGTTTCGGTTTTTTAAGATTAAATTTACGTTTTCGCTGCGTTTATGTGCTAAAAACCCTTCAGAAACCAATATGGAAAGCATACATAAATTGCAATAGTTGGAAGGCAAAAATAAAACAACATGAAGAAGAATTTGACCCTTGATAGGAGGCGATGAAAATAATGACACTACGCCATAGATGGGCTAATAAGACACTCATTTTACGTCACCTTAGGCCCGTTTTATGTTCCAATAGGCCTATTGTAACGCCAAATCACCATTTCATCCGCAAATGTTGCCATTTCTATCTAATGTAATGTTTTGATTATCAACCGTAACACAACTAAAAACATTACCTTAGGGAGATAGAGTAACACTAGATAAATCAAACGTAACGGCAATTCAGTGTTACCTTAGCATTTGAAAAAAATTATGTGGGACCCACCTGACTGGATTGCCACGTAGGCAGCCACGACATATAGAGGGACCCACTAACACGTGGCGAGCAATGCCACGTGGACTGCCACATGGATTGGCTCATCAAGTGGGACCCCACTGCCACGTCATCATGTGGGGCCCACTGCCACGTCATCAAGGGGCCCACTGCCATGTCATCAAGTGGGGCCCACTGCCACGTCATCAAGTGGGGCCCATTACCACGTCATCAAGTGGGTCCCACTGCCATGTGGGACCCACATGTGGGCCCACTTTTATTACTGACGTAACAGTAAACAAATCTAATGTAACGCTGTATTTTGGCAAAAGAAACACAAATTTAGATTTTGTAACAGTGATAAATATAGTTATTGTAACACTAATAGATAACATTTCGAAATGTAGTTTTGATAAATACAATACTGCCATTAGCAAAACAACAATTCAACCATACCAAAACATATTTCCCCAACAAACTAGTCTTACACCATTCAGAACACCAACTCCGCCAACATAATAACCACTTCACCAAAATTATAGTACGATTCACTACATCACTCCACCAAAATCATACTAACAAGAACACCAAACAATCCCCAAATTCCAACTCCAACCAAACCAAATAAACACCATCCACCACCAATTACAGTGAGTACCAAAAGTTATAAACCATCAATTCAAAAGTCTAAATAACATAACTGTCCATACTATTAACTCAAGCTAATGCTTGTAAAGAGAAATATCTAAGAAGAAGTCCGGGCAGTCCCGGCAGTCTTGGAAGTCCCAGCAGTCCCGACAGTCATTGGTGTACCATTTTCATCATCCTCGCTTGAAATATTAGCATCAACTTCTCCAATGTCCAGATTCAAGCCTGGATTAGCTGCTGCGATCTTTTTGAGAATAACTGACAAGTTATCCTGCACTTTCTTGGAAACCTTTTCTTCCAGTTCAGCCTCAAGTTCTCCCCTGATCTTTGCAGTCAAATCTCCCAAATAAGTGTCTATAGGAGCCGAATCTGATTCCATCGCTTTCTTGTTCTTTCCTACAAGAAAAATGTTGTTAAATATTAATCAATTTTACCATAGAATTATGCTACACAACTACACAACTACTAACAAGGTTTGCATTAAGGTGGCATATACTAATACTTAACAGCCTTTTATTTCCGCTAAGTCTCATATGTTATTTGTTTTACCAAATAAATTAAACCAACAAAACATACTTGGCAAAGCACTTTTTATCTCTTAATTTTAAAGAAATAGAAAAATTGAACTAAATAAACCACTTTATTTACCGTGCAGCATTTAACCTCCATAAAAAAAGTAAAGTCCTTACGTTTCTTTTTTGCGGAGCAGCCGTAGTCTTGTATGTTCGGCCATCTTGTTCATGAGATTGCAAATAAATTTCAGCTTGTGATGGCGAGGCGAGATTAGGATCAGTCTCTTTCTGTTATAGAGCACAAAAGAAAAAGACAAAATTATCTAGCTCAAAGTTACCACATAACTATAGATTTACTTAAGAAAAATTGCACATCAACTATTTAAAAAATGCCTAAGCACTAACATTCAATCAAAGGATTTATGAACAAACAACGAGGTAGTCATTACTATTCAGTAGACACAATCCAAGTGTGTACAGGAAGTCAATGAAGGCAATATTAATGCAGTTCTGAAATTGAATATCTAAATTCAAGCAAATACCAGCAAAAAATAGACATGCATCTGATTTCTAAAGAATTAAAGCACAAAAATATTTGATGACACTTGACATGAACAACTAAATTATTGTGTCTGCGAGCTCTATTTTATTGGTTTTTTCGGGTTGTTCACAGTGAATTATTTAAAGTTATATAAATGCGGATTGGTTTGTAATAATCTGAATATCATAACTAATCAGAAAACTAAATAATTGCTAGTTATAATGATGATATCGACAAGGACATATACATTATTTAAAAAAAGGGGGGGTTCTAACATGTCCCATTTTAAAATTGGATTTAAGAACATGTCCCCATCTAATTAAATTATAAATTTATCCTATAATCAAAATTTAATCCAATTTAACTTAACCATGGGGCCGTAATTATAATATCAAAATAAAAGGGGAAATATTCATAAATGTACTAGTTAATTTAGGAAGCATACCAACTTCTCTCCAACTTCTGCACTACTGTTGGCACCCTGATTGTGTGGGTCAGTTACCGAAGCGCGAATTACTTTGTTATCATGTGCTAATTCCTGTAAAAAAAATTGCATAATCCAGTTTGAGAATCTTTAAAATCATTAAAATTATATTAAAAAGAAGCACGAAGGCACCTTCACCGACTCATCTCCCCAATACTTTATCAGCAATTTAAAATCCTCGAGCGGAATCTCCTTGGGCCTATGTTCAAGCCTTTCATCATCAGTGGCATGCTGTGTGTAATGCTTTGCCTTCATCCGAGACTTGTAAGTCCTCTAGCATCTATTAATTGTCTCATAAACCCAGGACTGAGCTTCATTCGGAATAATATAATGGTCCTAATATATAATAAACTCAAGATCAATAAAATGAAGGGGTTAATTGAAAAATAAATGAAACTGAGGTTTAGGTAATAGAATTTACCCGAGTATAGTCCCACATTTTCTTCTTCAATTGTTCAGGACCAGGCGCCAGTTGACATAAGTAAGAGAGACATTGTCCTTTGCAACTGTTCCGAGAAAATTACTCAGCTCTCTCGTAACTTTTCCGTCTCTTGAAACAGGTACATTTTGTTTGTTCAAAAAAATCACCGGTCTTTCATCACGTGTCCTTGCGTGAACAGTTAGCAGTTTTGTCCTTCCTCTCCATTTTTTGGGCTTTGGTACTTCATAGTACATGCACAAAAAAAAAAGTTGACTGCGAATTTAATAATTAATTAAATTCTTACTGCCTCTCCATCAATAAATAATTAGTGTGCATAATTCATGCGTAGTTATATTTAGAAAGTAAAAGTACCTGCTTCAGTTTCTTCCTCAACAACATTTTCCGAATTAGAAGCGTGCACATTCTCGGTTGTTTGAGGAAGAATGCCCTGCTTTTGACGTTCCCGCATTGCTAAATAAGCAGATACAGACCCACGTGATTCTGAATTGCTCGCGGATTTTAAGATTTTACTACATGTTGGTTTCAGGAGCTTAGATTTACTGGTCATTTCCTTGTCAGATGTTTTACCAGCTTGCGATGGTTCATTCTCTGTTGCAGCGGTGACATTAGCTCGCGAACGAGTTCTTGGTCCAAGGGGGACATGGTTCTTTTTCTTCCCATTCTTCGTTCTCTACAATTATTAGGATTGCAAATATAATGTGAGGCCAAAGCAATAAAGAGTATAAAATAAAAACAAAATATATAGGAAAGTTGATAGAGTGATAAACAAAATATCAGGTCTTAAACTAATAAAAAAACACAAATTACACTCTTGAAAAACAAGGAAGGAAGGCCAAAGTAATGAAGACTGTAAAATAAATCCATACCTCAGATGAATCATCACTATCATGTTCGTGCTCACTTTCCGGATTATAATCATCATCATCCGGAGAGGCTTTGTCTTTTTCTTTGGATTTCTCAATAACTGTTGTTGATCGAGCTCTCAAATCAACCACTAATTTTTTGATCCCAAGTTCTTCCAACCTTCTATCATTTTCCTTCATTATATTAAGTCTTTCTTGCTCACATGCTGGTAGCGGTGGGGGGGCACCTGCAATAATTATAAATCAGCACTGTTATTAGTGTAGCTCAACTATGCATTGTACTTTCTTTCTAAAAATTTGGAAGGAGTGTTTAAGTGAATATTACAAGTGTTACAGTCCAGGTTAGAAGAAAAAAAAGAGGAACATTGACAAGGATACCTCGATGTCAAGTATAGCAAGTTCAAGGGGACATCTTACTTGGCGTGCATCACCTTGTAGCTGATCTTTCATTTTCTCATTATTTTGCAAAGTACGGGGTCTTTTTCTTTTGATTTCGGTCAGTGGTGGTGGGGGCAACTACAATAATTTATTAAGACAAGGTCAGTGATTAAATTGACACAACACAACAATAATCATTATAACTTATGTTTTTAAGAAGGAAAATTAAAAAAAAATACCTCTTTATCCGGAATAATATCATCTTGTAACTGCAGTTTCCTTCTAGCAGACCCTTTATCGTTTCCTTGCCCAACAGTTGCATCTTGCTGAGTAGGCAACAGAGCTGGCGATGATCGTAACGCATACCTCTGACTGGGCTCAGGTGTCTTCTTAACAATCTTCCTTGGGTTCTGCTTCTGCTGGAGTTCATGTGTGGTAATATATTTCCGCTTTTGTATTTTCTTCGGTGAAACTGTATTTATGCAAGAAAAAAATCCAAGTCAACGAATTATCTTCAACTAATATGGACATCCAAGTCCCATTATGCATATATAAAGAGATACAGAAATAGATAGAGATGTGTATTTAATTGGGACCTAATTATTTATCAGCAATAGGCATACCTTCAAACAGGCTTTTCCTCGGCCTGACAATCACGTGTGGCTGCATCTCACACAACGGCTCAATTGCAGGGTCAACAACTGTGTCTACATAAAGCTTGACCTCTTCGCCGTCATTGCACTTTTCTATCTCTTGAATGATGTCCAGGTCAGTCCTCAGCAGCTTCCAACCACCATGTTTTCCTTCTTTTGCATAGACTCCTCCGATTTTATTGAGTTTGAGGAGATTCTTCACCTCCTCCATCAGATCATTATAAGCCCACATATCAACATCTACATTATAAATAGTCAAGCAATCTCCACCAGAGTAACTTGTCCTCTGAAACTCCCCACCGTGGTACAATCCAATATTAACGTGTTTTTCTGCCATCCTGCACAGAGTTCAAAGAGATGTCAATGGCCGACCATTAAACAAAAATATTTCAAATGTATCTCTGTCAAATCCTAGTATGCCATAAACACATATCTCGAACTAATTGGTAAACACATATTAGATCAAATAATAAACAGCAAAATATTCATGAATTGGCACTCGACACAAATGCAACAAACATAATTTCGATCACAAAAAGATATTAAGCATCTACTTCATATCCTATATTTGTTTTTATTACACGTGTAGGATATTTGCAGCTAACATACAAGATTATAAAAATAAGAAAAAATAGTTATCATATGCATCTACTAAATCAACTAAATTACAGTAAGGAGATTTAATCCCAACACTAGGAAATATAACAAGGCATGCTGAACTTACCAAGGCAATAATATAAACTACAAATCAGACGATGACGACAACAAATTTAAACTACAAAGATGGATTTCATTGAAGAATTCATGGAAGAAATAAATTAAGATATTCAATTACATCTAAATAGTCCAAACACAGAGAAAATACAAAATGAAGTTCACTGCTGTGATTAATTTTAAACTTATAAATGTTTAGCAGTTTGATTGCTTCATTTATCGGGAATGAGAACTCTTGTTGTGGGGATATCATCTCTGCACCAACTCATTTCATCAACATGAGTTTGAAGTCCACAAACAAATTCAGTCTCATGGAGATCAGTATCGTTGACATCTTCAGGTGCATCCACGTTTCCATTATCACACCACTCCCTCGGTAGTTTCTTAATTACGTAATGTACATTCTTTTCGATTGGGTCTTCCACATAAAAAACTTGTTGCACTTGTTTGGCCAGGACATGAGGATCAGATTTATGGCATAACCTATTGAAATTTACTCGAATGTGACCGTGTTGATCTTTTTGTTGTTGGTACCAACGACACTTAAATAGGACAACTGTAAATAATCCCCAGTAATCAAGTTCTATGATATCTTCTATCGATCCATAGTAGTTGACATCCCCAACTATAGGGTTCTCGTCTCTAGAACTAGAGAAACTAGTTGTTTGTGCAGTCAAATATACACCACTGTTTTGTGTTGTGCATCGAGAATCTCTATCACTTGTGTGAAATCGATAGCCATTAACAACATAACCAGTAAACCTTCTAGCTGTTCGATTAGGCCCCAACGCAAACACCCCCAAGTCAGATGAAACCTCCACCATTTTCCCAACCTCTTCTCGTAACCAGTCCCAGAATTCTTCCATGTGTCTTCGTGCCCTCTTGTGTCTGTCGTATTTGCGTGGTTGTCCACCAAGGCTTGATGTTCCCTAAAATTATACTAAGTTAAAACAGTGCAGAAAAGAAAAAGTTCTTGAATTATGAATTAAAATTATTTACGTTAGAGCTTATTAAACTTACTCGAGGAGCCTCTCTACTTCTTTGTTACCAGTATTGAACAAAACATAGCGATGACTTGCCTTCCAATCAACATCTTCCAAATGAATAATAGTTCCATCTTTATTCCTTCTCGTTCCGATATGATATTCAGCTTGTGTTGGCCCTCTTTCGAAAACTATTGAGCACATGTTTTTTGTTGTTTCATCAGCAGCCAAAAATCTTGAACAAAATGTTACACATTCTTCAGCTATGTAACCTTCTGCAATAGAACCTTCCGGCTTACTTCTATTACGAACGTATGATTTCAATTTTGCAAGATAACGCTCTATTGGGAACATGTTTCGAAGGTGCTGAGGTCCCCCAAGTCTAACTTCTCTAGTTAGATGAACAAGCAAGTGCACCATTATGTCGAAGAAAGCTGATGGAAAAATAATCTCAAATTGGTAAAGTACCTCGACGATTTCAGTTTCCAACTTCTCAAGCTCCTCCAAATCGATAACCTTGCTCCATAGAGCTCTAAGGCATGCACTCAATTTCATCAAAGGTACTGCAACCTCAGCCTTTGTAGTTATTTTGATGGCAAACTGCAACAAGTAGTGGAGTATGAAATGAGCATCATGGCTCTTATACCCCACTACTTTCCTCTCCTTTGTGTGCACATATCGCCCTATGTTGGAGGCACAACCGTACGGCAGTTTAGTGTTTTTCAACACTGAACAAAAGATCTCCTTCTCTTTGTTCGACAAGTCAAAGATTGCTGCTCGTATTTCATGGTGTGCTCCATCTTCTGATAGAATAGGATGGAGGGGTTTTCTAATTCCCATTTCTTGTAAATCTTTACGAGCGGCAACATGATCTTTTGTCTTGCCACTTATATTGAGTAAAGTGCCCAATATGTTATCGCAAACATTTTTTTCTATGTGCATGGCGTCAAGGTTATGTCGAAGTGGATTATGCTTCCAATATGGTAATTCGAAAAAAATTGACTTTTTTTAAAAGGGCCCTCAGTTTTACTCTTTGCCTTTTTGTTCTGCAGGCCGAATTGGTTTACATACCCAGACAACAACTCTTCAATGTCAGTTCCCGTTAAAACTGAAGGACACTGCCCCATTTCAATTGTGCCATTAAACCTTTTAGTATCCATTCTCCACTTGTGTGCAGAAGGAAGAAACTTTCGGTGGTTCATATAGCACATTTTCTTGCTATGCTTCAAATAAAGTGATGAAGTTTCATAATGGCAGACAGGACACCCTAGTTTGCCTTTTGTGCTCCAGCCGGACAACATAGCATATCCCGGGAAATCGCTAATAGTCCATAGCACTCTAGCACGTAAATTAAAATCTTCATCAGCCAAGGCATCATAAGTATTGACGCCGGCCTCCCATAATTTTTTTAACTCGACAATTAAAGGTTGCATGAACACATCAATACTATTCTTTGGTGAATCTGGACCAGATATTAGTGTCGAAAGAATTAGATTTTCTTGTTTCATGCATAGCCAAGGTAAGAGGTTGTAATTGACCAATACAATTGGCCAGGTACTGTGACTTAGGTTCATTGAACGATAGGGGTTGAATCCATCTGAGGCTACTCCTAAACTAACATTCCGATTTTCTAATGAAAAATCAGGATAGTCAACATCCATCGTCTTCCAAGCCTCTGTATCAGCCGGATGTCTTACTTTTCCATCCTGTTGACGTCCCACATCATGCCATTTCATTAGTTTCGAATATTCCTTGCACATGTATAGCCTCTGCAATCTCGGCTTTAGAGGGAAGTACCTCATCACATTAGCTGGCACTTTGTGTATAACCTGCCCCAGATCACTAGCATCATTGCCTTTTTTTTCCGGTAACACCCACCTAGAAACACCACAATTGTCGCATTTTTCTTTGTCTTTATTTTCTCCCCAATACAACATGCAATTATTTCGGCATGCATGTATTTTTTCATAGTGTAAGCCTAAATCCTTGATCATATTTTTTGCAGCATTCAAAGACAAAGGTATTTGGGCATCAGGAAAGGCGTCTCTTATTAACTCCAGCAATTCCCCAAAGGCAGACTCGGAAATTCCATGAGCACACTTTAAATGATAAAGTTTGATCAGGAAACTTAACCGAGAGAATTTAGTGGATCCGGGGTATAGTGGTTGTTTACCCTCCCTAACATGGCCATAAAACTTTCTAGCCTCTGCATTTGTTAGACTTTCATAGTCATTTTCTAAATCTCGAAACTTTTTACCCGTATAATTGAACATTTCACCTAAATTATCTTCGAAATCCATCCCCGTCCCCGAATCCATGAAGTCAGTACTACCGTCTACTTTGGTATGTGATACCTCGCAAATCCATTTCATATGTAGTGGAGAAGGGCCACTACATATGAGATGATCATAGATAACTGTTTGAGTGTGCCAATAACGGTTGACACATACTTTGCAGGGGCACTTCATTTCTTCTCCTTTAGCATGAATTGGAAATGAATTTTCCAAAAATGCCTTTATTCTTTACTAGATTTTGGAAATCCTATCAGGCTACTATAATCATCTTCCATTAGTACACTGTATAATATAGCCTGCGAAGACAAAAGATTATAAGTCTACCTAAAAAAGCCCGTGTAATCCTCTCTGTGCACTATACTGCAGTGATACTAGATAAACTAATAATTTCCTACATCTCATTCCCCATTTTTATCCAGGCTTTCATTTTTATTAATTTTTTACTTCAATTTACAACTCTAACTTTTAAATAGCACACAGGGAATAAATGTTAGAATGTAAAAGATCAATAGTCAAAGACTTGTATAGCACATAAAATCAGTTTGAGATTAGATTAATGTCTTAAGTATTTGAATAATATATATTTATTTAATTGTACAAGGAACTAAGGAAGGCCCAGTACTGCTAAGAGACGATGAAAACAAGACACAGTAACCAAATGGCAAACAGAGTTAAGCCTTGCATTTGGACATTAAATAACAAAAAACAGCGAATAAGCAACATAATTTCATCAATTCATCTCGGCACGTAATCACATCAAGAAATGCAATAACCATAATTACAAGAATCTAAAACAATAAAACTCAAAGAGAGAGAGAGAGAGAAACAGAGAGAGAGAGAGAGGGGGGGGAGATGACCTCAAACACATATTACATTCATATTAAACACAAACTCTAACCGTATTACACATATTACACATATTAAACACAGACACATATTAAACATATTAAATAAGCAGGGATAAATACATAAAATCAAAAATAAAGTGTTATTCCTAGAAGACTAACAATGAGATTTACAGAAGGGGGGTTGAATGTAAATCTCAAAACTTTTTCAAGTTTTGAGCAGTTTATAAAGTTGTGTGTTCAAGAAGAACAAGTGTGTGAATTGCTTTAAGCTAATACAGACAGATATATATTCAAGCACAAATGTAAAGAACACAACAGACCTTAAAAACTTTTCTGGTGGATTTGTTGTTCCACCAGAGATGGTATATTAGAAAATCTGTGTTCAACAATGTTGATCACAGCTGCATCCTAGTACAAACTAGATGAATTTTCTCTCAAGATATTTCTTAACAGCTCTGGAAAAATCTCTCTAATTACTAGCTTCTTCTTGGTTCATATATATTACCAAGTGTACAAGTGAAAAACAATATAAAATTACAATAGTAAAATAAGTTCTTCACTTGCTTCTTTTCCTGTTCACTCAAGTACTTTGTTGACTATTGCAACTTTGTACAAAAGAAGAACGGCTGCTTTTTCTGTTGATCCTGAAATTCGGCTACCACATCTCAGTTTTCTCTGTCAACCCACGTGCCTCTGCTTGTAGGTACAACTACCACTTATCAACGGCTGATTAGCAGAACATCCGTTGAAGCTTTCATCCGTTGATGACTTCATCCGTTGAAGGATGTTATCCGTTGAAGCTTTCATCCGTTGATGCTCTCATCCGTTGAAGGATGTTATCCGTTGAAGCTTTCATCCGTTGATGCTCTCATCCGTTGAAGGATGTTATCCGTTGAAGCTTTAGAGACATCCGTTGAAGCTTAGCTTCTCATCCGTTGAAGGTCTTTTAAGTCATCCGTTGATACCACTTCATTTATACAAAATTACAAGGCATGAAATATTTACAATTGGCCTTCCTATCTGCATATCATCTAGTAGTCAACATGACTCATAGTTTCTCTCAACTTCTAAGAATTACAATTTTAAATACAGAGACTGAAATATGCTACAATACTAGACTTATTTCTAAGTAAAGCTACACCATCAACGGATAGCCAAAGTGGTCTTATCCGTTGAGGCTACAGACACTAAATTTCTACTTAAGTGTTTTGTTAAACATATCATCAAACTAATGCACATATATTCCTAACAATCTCCCCCTATTTATGTCTATAAGAACTGTAGGCATAAATTCAGAGTTAACTTGATGATAACAAAACACTTAACAAATATTTGAATTGAAACTAAGTAGAAATATAAAAAGTGCTGCAAAAGTGTATGTACTAGGAGGTAATTGAAGATTTACAGTATTTCCAAGGGTGCTCCTCTAGCCTGAGCAAAACATCATTTTCTTCTTTGTTCCCTGGTTTTCTTTCCTAGCCCTTTGTCATTTCCCTCAATTTGGAGTTGGAGTTTTCTGAAGAATTCAGCTTCATCTTCATCACTGATATCCAACTTAGATTGCATTTCCTTGAGAGTTTCATTGCTGGCAATCTTGAGTTGGTCTTCAAGTCTGAAAAATCTTCTGACTCCTCTGTCATCTCTAAATTCCATCAACCAATGAGGTGATTTGTGAATTTTAGTTCCCCTTTCTTGTATGAGTAAGGTTCTGGGCAAAGCATTTGGTTCCCTCCAAGTCTTCCTTATGTTGGCAATCTTGTTGAGAATTTCAGTCTTGGCTGTTCTGGTAAAGCCAGAATCCTTTTTGATGGCTGAAAAGACTCTGATCAAGGTAGAGTAGCCTTCATTTAGAATCCTGTGGAGAGGCCATGTTCTTTCCCCAGCTCCTTTATATCTGAACACTAATCTTTCTGGTAACTGTCTGTAGGCAGCTATTCCCCTTACATCCTCCAGCTCATCCAGATAGAGTTCAATGTCTGAAATTTCTTTTATGTCACAGATGTGAACATAATCATCTTTAGAAATGGGTGACTTAGGTTTAGGTTTTTGTTTTTGAGTGAATTTCTTAGAGGTTGTGGGAGGTGTAGATTTTGGTTTTCTTTTCTGTTTCTTTGGTGGTGGAAGAGTGGTTAGAAAGGTAGGCAATGTGATGTTGTCCCAATCAATAGGTTCCTCTTTTGGAATGATTGGTTCACCATGGATATTTATAGAGGGATCAGTAACAAAAGGTTCAGGTATGGAAGGTAGTGGTTTAGATGTAGATTTGGTATCTTCAGGGTTATCTTCACTCCTTCTGTGTGCCTTGGCCTTTCTTCTGTTTCCCTTCTGCCATTCCTCTCTTTCCTCCATATTTTCACCAAATATGCTCCCAAGAACCTCATCTAAGTTAGCAATCTTTTCTTCACCCCTGACTTCAATTCCTTTCATTTCTTCAACTTGGCTTGACTTTAGCTGTTTTTCAAGCTTTGCTTGTGCTCTTTTGTCAGCCTTTAATTGCTTGGCTTCTTCTTTCTTAGCTATTGAGAATTTGGGATGTCCTTGCATCACACATATGCTCTTTCCCTCTCTAATGATAATAGCTCTATTTCTCCTTACAGCCTCATCCATGGACTTTTTGAGATAGGCAATACTCCTGCCTAAGATCTTGTTCTCATCATCTTTTGAAGGAGGAAAGTCCACTTCTTTTAAAGGATTCTTTGTTGAGTCCTTATTGGATCTTTCATTGGGCTTGAGGATTATAGCTTGTAGCTCTTTGGAAGAAGCTTCTCCATCCTTAAGACTCCCTACTGGCATGAGCTCCATGTTGATTGGTTCAATCTTTGTGCTAAATTTCACAGATGTTGATTTGTTTTGTGTAGAACCAAACACCAATTGCAACCTTTCATCAATTCTCCTCCATTGTTCTTTCATTTGTATTTCAGCTGCTGCTAGCTGAATCAAATCAATTCCATCAGATTTTCCCTTGATTTGAATGATTGGAGAGGTAGTGATGGCAG